>NC_056733.1:1735874668-1736134668 GCF_019279795.1 Protopterus annectens | reverse complement strand
GGGTATAGGCACAGTTTCTGCTTAATGATGGGACAGGAAGGAGAATCCAGCTATTCCAGGAGAGGGGGAAGGAAAGGATTTCTTAAGATTGTAGCATGGAATGTAATGAGACTATCAAACCCAAGAAAGAAAGAATGATAAATGAGTGTTGCAGGGAGGGAGGGAGCTGATGTCATAATACAGCAGAAAAATTAGGTTGAAAGTAAAAAACAAGTAGAAGCAGGAAACAAGGACACACAGATAACTAAAGGTGGACCATATCTGAGGATGGAGGAAAATGCAGGTGACCATACTCTTCAGGAAGAAAATGGAGGTGGATGCCAAGAGGCGACAAGTTAGCAGGGAAGGAGATGGATTACATGAAAAGATAAATAAAAGACAGAAACTGGAAAATAAGGAAATTCTGCATCCCAAACAGACATCAAGAATACTTTTATTTCAGTTTTTTTTTCAGATGTCTGTGGGGGGAGGATTAAAGATAGATAGAATAGAATAGAATAGAATAGAATAGAATAGAATAGAATAGAATAGAATAGAAATTCAGTTTAACACTCAGTAAAAAGCTACATAGGCATCCACTGAGGTGATGTAGAGGTATAAAGCCCTGACTACAGGCAAGGCAACTTGGGTTTAATTAGCAGCTCAGGTGCCTGGCCCTGCAGCAGGGTGGGATGGGCATGCTTGTCCTAGGTGGGAGGGCACTCATCAATACTTGTGATCCAAAGAGGGCAGTTGCCCTCAGATGTAGTTGATGAGCACAGGTGATGGTGAAAGGGAGTGGGTAAGAAACCTCCCACTCCCTTTCGCCATCCCCTATGCTCATCAATTACATCTGAGGGAGTGGGTGGGACATGTAAAAAAAAGAAACCTCCCTGGGACACCCTTAGGATCCACTCTTTTTAGGGAGAGCACCACATTCTGATATTAAGAAGTACTGATTCTTTATTGAACCATTTTACATTGAGCTGCAAATCAGTTGAGTGAATATCACAAGCCATATTTTACTGATGCCATACTAAAATCTTACTCAAATACAACAAGACTGAAACACAAATGGCCAAAGGCCATGAGAGTGAAGCCAGTATCCCGAAATCTAAAAATTACTAAAATCCAAAACAGTGAAACACAGTGCAGTCACTTATTATTCAGAAGTTGAGTTTTTTGGGGTGAGGGGAAAACCTGCAATTGTTGAAACAAAAAGCTCCAATTTATTTTCAAAGCTGCACTAATCCGGTGATTTAAGAATTAAACCTGTGAGATCTCCTAAGTGCCTAGCTACAATAACTTGTAACTGCTTTGCTTATAGAACTATATGTTGTCGCCAGTACTAGAACATATTTTAATCAGTACCTTAAATGATGCAGCATTAATATTTTGGTGGAAGACTGAAGACAGTAAGCTAATTATAAGGGCAATTAATGCCAAGTTCAAGAAAGAACAGCTATCAATTTATATTTGAGTTAGCGAATGGAGTTGTATATCAAAGGGATTAGATTTAGACAAGCCAAGGTTCCATCTCACACACCAATATGTCTTTGAGGAGGATTCCCCAGTAACTACCACTAAACCTTTTTTTCAGATACTTGCATTAGATAGTGACCTTCCAGTAAATGCTGTTTTTGAACTTCAGCATGGACTTCAATATAGAACAGCAAAAATTTAAAGTAAATAAAAATGAAATAATCAGCAGGTCTTACTTAATGACTTCAACATACAATGTTTGACATGATTGTGATAAAGATATTGAAATTACATGTAAAAGGAGATCCACGACAATACAAAATGCTGATTTATGTGGTACCAATTGGTTTTTTGTTGAGTCTATGCAGTTTTAAGTTGTATATAAACAAAAAACATATCTGATATACTATGGCACTCAAAATATGACAGTGGCAGGGGAGTTATTTTTAAACTGTTACCAAGGTAAGTGAGTTAGACTTTCAAATATGGTTTGAATCTCATCCCTGCCAATCAATGTAAAAGATGAAGGACTGTGTGAAACTTGATTTATCTGGAATACATCCTGGTCTTTATCCATTCTCTGCAGCATAGCCAGGCTTAGACTGATTCTGGTTTCTAATAAAGTACCTATTACATATGTGATCACAATTCAAATGAGCAGATGAAACTGTAGTCTTTCCTTGGATAACCCAGAAATGGTAGCTGTTTGAAGAGATAATACATCCTATTTTGAATGCAATGGCTATCCTAGCTTCACTGTTGTAGGCCTGTTGCACACTACTCCTTTCTATCTTAACAGATTACATACTTGGATCATCATCAGCTCCTTAAAAGCTATGGTGCAGAGTCTGGACACTTCTTCAAGCATCACCTTTGTCCACTTACTGGTTACAATGCTTGCAGTACTGGATCTCCTAGCATAAGTACCATGTGGCATCTCTAATGTGTGAACTGGCAGAAAGATGGTTTGGTGCATAGCAAAGATCATTAAAAGGTATGCTCAACTCCCTTAGTAATATGACTGTGAAAAACATTTTAGATGCATATGTTTATGTCCCACCTCACTGGACTGATCCCGTCCCCACCCCCAGCCAAGGAAACCATGGTGAAGAATTTCTCAAAAGCAAACTTCACACTTCTGAAAACTGAGGTGGAATCCTTCAAAGCCCCCGGGCCAGTGGAAAATACAGCCCAAACTGCAGAATCCTTTACAAACACATTCTATGGACACCTACAGGAATGCCTGGATCGTGCTATCCCAAATAAAACCAAGACTCATTCCTCCAAAGGCAGGAGACCTGTCTGGTGGACCCCAGCCATAAATAAGCTATACAACAGAAGGAGGAAGCTACTACATGATAGAGCAAAATCCCAAAAAGGGAAGGCATCTCTGATCAGTACTAGCAAGAAACTGTGATCCCTCATAAAATCATATAAGGCCAGCTTCGAAAGAAAAATTGCACAAGACGCTAAAGATAATCACAAGGCCTTCTTTAGTTATGTCAGGAACCTGGGTGGCAACTCCCAGATATGCTCTGAATTAGTTCAAAATGACAAAAAATACACTGAACCCACAGACATTGCTAACATCCTGGCAGACAGGTTCAGTGCAAGCTTCTCCCCCCCTTCCCCCCAAAAAGAGCGAATGTCTATCCCAACAGAGTGTAGCCTCCCTGACATCACAGATGCACAGGTGAGAGCTGCCCTCTCCAAAGCAAAAAACACAGCATCAATGGGACCGGACAGTGTCCCGGGCTGCGTCTTACATGAACTCCAAGAACTGAACCCTCACATAAAGTCACTGTTCAATCTCAGCCTTACTACAGGATATGTACCCAAGGAATGGCATACAGTAACAGTGGTCCCACTCCACAAAGGTGGTGCCACAATGGACCCTGGAAACTATCGCCCTATAAGCCTGACTAGCCTGGTCTGCAAAGCTATGGAGCGTATCATCATGAAACTCATAAACAAAGACATTGGGAACCTCCAAACACTGGATCCTACCCAATTCGGCTTTGTTAAGGGAAGATTTTGCCTCTTGAACCTGATCGACTTCTTTGAAACAGTCACCAAGGCTATAGATAAAGGGAAGGTAGTCCACACAGCCTACCTGGACCTCGCAAAAGCCTTCAACACAATACCCCACTTGGGCATCATAAATAAGCTCACCAGCTTAAATATCAACCCCTATGTCACAAGATGGGTTACAAACTGGCTCAGGGATAGAACCCACATGGTCAGAATTGCAGGTGCCATGTCAGACTCTAAACCAGTTACAAGTGACATCCCGCAAGGCTCAGTCCTGGGACCTCTCTTGTTTGGTATATATTTCTCTGAGGTACAGGCTAACACGAGAGGACTATGGCTGACCAAGTTCGCAGATGACTGCAAACTGGGTGCCATAATCGACTCGCCGACTGACATAAGCATCCTCCAAAAGGGTCTCACAGAGATCGATAACTGATGCCAGAGCCATGGCCTAAAGCTAAATGCCAAAAAGTGCATAGTCATCCCCTTTGGGAAAAGCAAAGTGCCCACAAATTACCACATAGGTGGTAATCCATTAAGTACGGAAGAAGTAATTAGGGATTTGGGGACCCAAGTGGATAGAAATCTCTTCTTTGAAAATCACGTTGCCAAAGTGGTTAGAAAGACCTTCTATATAGCCCACCTTATCATGAAAGGGTTCACATCTAGATCAAGAGAGGTCATTGTGCCCCTCTACTCATCACTCATCAGGTCCATAATTGAATATAATGCCCCATTTGGGATGTACCTTACCCGACACCTGCAGCAACTGGAAAGACCCCAAAAGTACCTCACCAAGAGGATCAAGGGACTCAAACAGATGTCCTACGCAGTTAGGCTAAAGAAACTCCAGCTCTACACAGTTGCTTACTGCCTACTCAGAGGTGATCTGTGCCTGACGTATAAAGCCATGTCCAACCCAGAATTAATGGACATGATTCACCTCAGGAAATCCAAATCCCTTAGAGCTACATGCTCCAGGGACTTAAACCTCAGCACAGAAATAAATAGGACATGCTGGAGGGACAGATTCATATCCCAGAGGTTCCCCTCACTCTGGAACAAAATCCCAATCCATGTTAGGCAGAGTCCCTCAATGACCCTCTTCAAGAGAAATCTTGACAAGTGGATGGGAGATCGTAGGTTTACCCCTGGGATCTCTTCTGTGTCCCTACTGGACAGAGGCACAGTAAACTAACCTCAAAAGGGCTATCTTCTCTGACCTACTATACAGAGGCACAGTCAACTAATCTAAAAGGGTGGCGAAAGCCAAAACACTTTGGCTAGGCTTATAAATGCCCTAGGGCAGATAGCCTAGTATCAACCTATGAACCTATGAACCTATAATATGTTGTCCATGTATTCACCTAGAGGCAGAGGTAAGGGAGAACTAGAATTTCTGACTACTATCTTACTGGAAGATTTCAGGTTTAAGCTTTACAATGGCTATCACAGTTGAAAGTGCATTGCCTTTATAATGACCTCAATCCTTTATTCATCTTGAACTCCTGTTCCATTCTTAAGGTGCTCTAGGGGAGCTGCTCTTCAGTATTACAATGCCTTCCCCCCACTCATGAAGAATCTGTGGTATGTGCTGGTGGAGTGTACATTTTTGTGTCACATCTGGGTGTCCTTCTCTTAGATGAAAATTAGTTTAGTCTCATATGTCTCATTACAGATTACAGGAAAAAAATGATTCGTGAAAATAAATCACATCATTCATTAAGTACTACGTCGAAGACACATTTCTTTTCACTCAGTTGCTGTTAAATAAGAGGTGATTTTACAAGTCAGTGGGAGTGAACAAAACTCCATTTAGGGGAAACATAGGCAAAAAAAAAATGTATGTTTATTTGTGAGTTGCAAGTCCAGAACTGCTATATATATTCCAATGATTGCACGAGACACTTGTTTTCAACTTGATAAGGTCAGTTTTCATAAATAGCATCAACCAAAGCCTCTTTCTGGGTGAGGTATAATCAAATGCAACCTGTTACCCTGAGAAGCTACATGATATTTCCAAAGAGATGTAAACCTGTCAAAGTGAAAATGCAAAGTGACTGCTTAACACATTTGCTAAAGAAAACACAACTAAGAGTGCCATATCATCTAAGCAACATTTAGACGTTTGTTCAGATGAGATAAACATTTGGATGGGGATGTGATCCATTAGCTCCTAGTAACCACTACCGTGCTGGAGTTTTCAGAGCACTTGTGTTTTCACAGTACATATGGAGGGTGACTTTGGTGTTCATATTTTGTTGTGAATATTTCTTTCTTACGTGTAATTTTAGTGCAATCCTGTGCACCAAGTATGACGGGACTGACTCTTCATTTAAACTGCAATATCCAGAGTAAAGGAGATAATATTATTGTCATATTAGGATGCCATCTATTTCTGCGATATCATAAGCTCTGATTTTTTAATGTTTTCTCATATCTGAATTTATTATTCACTCAGTAGACTGGTCTGTTGCTACTTTTCCCCTAATACAGGTAGAATTCCATTTTTCATAATCATTTTACTTGCAGATATAAATGTGAATATTAAGTTATTTGCTGGTCATGTCCAATCTATACATCATAATTAAATATAGCCTGTATTTAATGTTTTCATTAAGGGTACATCTACCGCTGACATAAAGTGGACTTGTTTAGTTCTGTTTGCTTCGTTCTCCATGATGACCATCTAGTCTTGCCCTCCTAGCACCTGGTCAGTTAACTAGATGCCAAATGAGGCTTCATGAAACAATCAGTGTTCCCATGTACAGTGCCAATAGTTGTCCTTGCAGCCTGCACCACATGTGTGAACCATGGGTAATGCCAGAGCTTCAGCCATAGAGATTGTACACAGACACATGTCCTTCACACTTTACCTGTGGGAAGAAGATGCAAGGAAAACTAAACTTTATTTAATTTTCACTCAGGCCAGCTCCAACAAGTGCCAGAGCCACAATCTGAACTCTGATTACAAGGGTCTTAGTGAGGAGTTTATCCTTCTGTACCAAAGAGCTCGCACCAGAAATTAATTTAGTTGACTCTATTCTACTGTGTACATGTGACATGTGGGAGGCATAGATACTTCCATGGCCCTTAGAAATTATCACAGTGAAGAAAGAATGGAAATATCTGTCATGTATTAGTCTTGGACAGTATCAATCCTCTAACATGACAGCTGCAACATGAATTCATCACTGAAGGTCACTGTTGTCACAGTTTACCCTTTCCATTTATATGGTAATCTCATAAATAATATTAACTTTTAGAGTACAGGATGTGAAACTTCTCCTTGATGTGCGGCCAGGTTTTGCCCACAAATAGCAATATGTCACTCTTAAAAGGGAATCAATTTCTATGCTTCTAACTGACTCTCTTTTAAATAAAATGACTTTTGATGGAGTTACAAATTCAATTTGGCTACTTAAAATGTATACTTCACTATCACCAAGCGCCTATTGCCTTACTTCTATGTTAGGGTGTGTCTTCTTTGCTGCTGGAAAGAGGAGCTGTCTGTATCCTGTTCTTCCTTAACATGGAGTCCTTCTGATTTATGATACCTGCTAGAAAAGATATGTGCAGGAATGAGAAGTAAGAAGTGACAAGCTCAGATGTTTAAACCTGTGCTGATTATTGCCTGATGTTTATAATAATCCACATCAAGCTCTATTTCTGCACATTTCAACAAGCCAAAATGATTTGTTCAGTGACTGACATGCAGGAGTGAATGTGTGAAAAATAAAGCTAATTTTGCAAAGCAGTGCTTCAAGCCATAGTTGGAATATAAAGGTAAGAGATGCAGTGGCTATAGCCCCCACATGAGTGTAGTTGGAGCAAAGCACCTAGAGAAAATGCAGACTGTGGTTTTAGGTTGGTTGAATTGTTGCAGTCGATTCTCAACATGTGGGTCATTAATATAGCAACCTACTTCTGTTAAGCAACTTTTCCCAGGATGCAAAATTAGCATTAACAGGGTAGAAATTAATCCATGAACAAGAGTAATAAAGCTTTAAAATCACTACTATTTTATTTCTTCAAGGCTAATAAAATTATAAAATTGCTGCTGCTCAATTAGCTGCCTGTATACCATGGGTGTGTCAACATGTCAAATTACACAGAATAAACTCAAACTGCTAACAGCATCTGCCCATCAGTCACATGCGGTTGTCTCTCAGTATTTCAATGTGAACCAAATAGCCCTTTTATATTATGAATGTGATTTTTACAGTCACATTGTTCTACATTTTGCCAACTAGTAACTACAGCTAGGAGTTTCCTGCCTCAGTTTCATGTGCAGCAAAGTCCTTTTGCATTATGACAGTGAAATACTAACCACATCAAAGTACGTTGATTTATTAATGCTCACAGTATGACAGTATGCGGAGTCTTTTATCTGACAAAGCTTTCTTACCATATTAATCACCTTCTAGATTGGTCTCAGCTTCAGTCATATGGCAGCCTGTAAATAGTTTAAAGTTTTCAAGAGAATTAAGAGTAATATTTAAAATAGATCTGATGGGATTTTGGATCTATTCACCATCACATTTTTTCCTGATTCATGAACAAAGAAATTGAAAGCTATACAGGAAAGGACTGGTACAGGCCACCATTACATACTGTAATGATATTGCTAAGTTCTTACTGCATCGTTGTTTAGAGCTAAGAAGGGAGCAGCCAATATAGAACATTACCATACATTCTTGCTGACAAATTATAATTGCATTTAAGTATTTTGTACATTAAAAAACTATGATTCTATTACAGTCAGAGATTTTCATTTTACATTTCAACAAGACAAAGTAATTCAATTCCACAAACATGTTTTGGAGGTTGAGTAGATGAGAACCAAATCTGCATTATATCTGTTTTTTTCTTTGGAATGAAAACAATCATGGGGAAGGTCAAGCATGGTCATAATTCAAGAACTGAGGGTGGGGAAGGGGTGTGTCTGATGACATTACACTCTGGGTGGTCTTACCTGGTCAAACCCAGAGTGGGAAGCAGGAGTGGCCTTAGGTCAACTGGTGCCCTAGGCAAAACAGCTCCACGGCACCCCTCCCACACCACCCGGTGCCCCCATCCTGGTCTACCTACACCAAATAAACAGAAAAAGTGCCCCTGCTAGAGAGGCACCCTAGGCAGCCGCATAGTTGGCCTCTGCCTAAAGCCGGCTATGGTGGGAAGCTACAGAAGCAAAAACAGTGAATTTGCACAGCACGGAAGCAGAAAAGTGCAGATTCAATCACATGAGGTTCCTGTATTACACATAAAGTATGCATGTTTGACAGAAAATAAAAAGGTGTACTGAAAGCTGCATCTTTGACACTCTCCCTTTAAGAAACATTTTTTTGGCTATGTTAGGTGCAGTTATTACAATTATATTCCCTATTTTTTCTCTCTCTCTCTCTCTCTCTATCATGCTTACACATGCACACACACACACACACACACACACACACACACACACACACACACACACACACACACACACACACACACACACACACACACACACACACCTTGGGTTAAATGGATAAAGCTATATAGTGCCATAAATCTGCTCTTCAGTACTGAAAATCAGTCTTGCGGATGGACTGCAAGGACAGGAAATGGAATCAACAGATTTCTAGATAATACAAACATCAGATATCACTGTAATCAAATATTTCTTTATATTTATTTATTTTTAAAAGCTGCATTTGAAATGTGACCTAGACAAGATAAATGTCTTGGGATGTTATAAGGACAACAAATTCCTTCCTCAAGGCATTGCAGGTAACAGCTAGAAATCTTGCAAATTCATATGCTCTCTGAAAACTTTTAAGCTCTGTATGAAATGTACAAGTATTTAAAAAATTGCAAAAAAAAGACAAAAAGAATGATATATGGAAGGGGGGAGAAAAATTGTAAGAATAGTCTGGCAGGAGGATTCCATGGCATGCCTTCAGGACAGTTTCACTACCACCTGCTAGGAGGTCTTCAAAGAAGTGGCTACGCACAACCTCCAGGTAGACATAGACACTTATACTGATTCAGTTCTTGCCTACATAAATAAATGCATGGAGAATGTAGCTACCATAAAAGCCATCACTATAAGAACTAATCAGAAGCCCTGGCTCACCAGGAATGTCTACAAGCTACTGAGTGAAAAAAAAAAACAGCCTTTAAGGCAAATGACAAAGAAAGATTAAAGGCGGCCAGGTAAAATCTGAAAAAGGGTAACAAAGAGGCAAAGAGGGAGTATGGGAGGAAAATTCAGATTGATTTCCAAGACATGAGGGACACAAGAAGCCTATGTCAGGGGATACAGCAGCTCACAGATTATAAGACCAAAGCACCCCAATGTGATGGCAGCGTAAATTCCTAAATTAATTGAATTTCTTCTTTGGCAGATTTAAGGAGAAGAAAGCCACTGTACCTTCTAAAGCAAACACTAACAAAGAGGTGATAGTGCTCACCTTAAACTCTGAGGAGGTGAGACTCCAGCTTAAGAAGGTGAATCCTAGGAAGGCTGCTGGACCAGATAAATATACTGGCAAGGTGCTGAAGGAATGTGCTTATCAGTTATGTCTGATACTGACAGACATCCTCAACTCATCCCTTGCTATGGAGAAAGCTCCCTCGTGTTTTAAGGAGACAAGTATTTTTTCAGTTTCAAAGAAACCCACCCTACCTGCCTCAATGACTTCAGAATGGTTGCCTTAGCCTCAAGCATCATTTGAGATGATTGTTCATAGGTTCATAGGTTGGTACTAGGCTATCGGCCCTAGGGCCTATACAAGCCTAACCATAACAATTCCCTGGCTATTTCTTCCCACACTATTTACTTTCATGGACCCCTGTCTAGCAGGGTGACTGACGTGATCCCTGGGGTGAATTTCCTTTCTCTCTTCCAATCATCAAGGTTCCTTTTGAAGAGGGCCAAACAGGCACTCTGTGTGACATGTATGGGCAGTCTATTCCAGAGTCTGGGGAGTCTCTGGGTCAGGAACCTATCTTGTGAAGAAACATCTATCTGTGGGTCTGCCAAGTCCTTCAATCCACTCCAGTTTGCATACCAGGCAAATAGATCATCTGTGAATACAATATCAGTCACAATACACCTTACACTAAAATAACTAGAAGGGAGGAACAACTACATAAAGCTGCTGTACATCGACTTCAGTTCTACTTTTAGTACTGTGATACCAATGCGGCTAATAGATAAGCTCATGAAACTCGGGATAAACAAACACGTATGTAACTGGACTGTTGACTTTCTGATTGGTACACCCCAATGGACATGGACTGGAAACAACACTTCTCATTGTATAGTCATGAATACTGGTGTTCCCCAAGGTTGTGTGCTCAGCCACTTGCTCTTCACCATCCTCACTCATGAGTGCACTGCAAAATATAACTCAAACCATATTATAAAATTCACTGATGATACCACAGTTGTGGGTCTCATTAGAGGTGGGGATGAACATACTACAGGGATGAGGTGAACACTTTGATTGCCTGGTGTGACAGGCACAATCTGGACCCGAATGCTAATAAGACCAAAGAAATTATTCTGGACTTCAGGAGAAAGGTAACAGTTCACCAACCACTCACTATCAAAGGGGGGGGGGGGTGGTACAGAAAGTTAAAACAACTATGTTCCTGGGCCTTCACATCTCAGATGACCTCTCATGGACTAATAATAACAAATATATAGGCAAGAAGGCTCAACAATGGCTCCACCTCCTGAGAAAGCTCAAAAAGGCCAGGGTCCTACTGTTTGCTCTTACCACTTTTTACAGGGTTGCTATCGAGAACATCCTCACTAGCTACTTTATAGCATGGTTCAGCAACTGCACAGCTGCTGAGAAGAAGAAACTACAGAGGGTGGTGAGGGTGGCTGAAAAAAATCTTGAGCAAAAACCTCCCTTTTATTCAGGAGCTTTTCTTTACAAGAACAAGAAAGAGAACATACAAAATACTAGCTGATTCGACCCATTCGGCCCTCAACTGGTTCTCACAACTTGCGCTTGGAAGGAGATATTGCAACTTCCGTGTAGGACTACAAGATTCAGGAAAAGTTTGGATCCTACAGCTGTGAGACTTATTAACTCAGACACCAACCATAATAACTGATACAGTGAAGCCTCTTTGTTTTTAATTTAATCCTGCTGCTCTGAGCAATTACCACCAATATTACTATTACACAATATGATGGCAATACTGAGTCACATCTAAGGGTAAACAAGTGCAATACGGTAACTAAACAGCGGTTATTCACTACTCTCTATTTATTCTCTAGCTTAACAGTGAAAGGGTTTGGTGGTGGGTATTTATTTATTATTTATTTTTGGATAATGGGTATTGAGTGTGTTTATGTAATGTGAACAACCTCTAGCATGTCATATGTGTTGTTATTTTCTTTCTTATATTCTTCTCTGATACCGGTGTATCTACGTTATTTTTTGCAATGCAGTTCTCTCATGAGCTGACATTTGTAATTTCATTTAGGCTGCACGTGTGGGATCCTAAATGACAATAAAGTTTCTTCGAATCTTTGAATATATAGTGTGTATATATATATATATATATATATATATATATATATATATATATATATATATATATATATATATATATATATATTGCAATCTTGCTTTGGGTGTAACAGCTGGGCTTAGCCCTCAAAAAATGCTTAGTTTAATGGTTTATCTGTGTGTGCTTCAGGCATTACTTTCTCTATTCTGGATAACTGGGTTTTAGGTGATCAGATTTTAGTAGCAGGACCAAAGTAAATTAACAGGCAAAAAATAATAGAAATTATCCTGGGATGGGAATGGTTTTAGAAATGGAAACATTTGACATTTACAGAATTTGAAATTAGCCTAGTGAAACATATTTCACAACTGCGGAGATTTTTCCTGAATGTCCAGATCTCTGCTTCATTTTTCGGTCTGATCCTCTAAATTGTGTGGTTTCCTGGCAAATCAGTGATAACTGAAGGCATTACATAATGTCACACATTTGAGTTTCAGACATACTCTTCAGAAAGTGCATGATAGTGCAAAACCTGTGATTCTAGCAAATGTATAAGCTTATAAGAAAAATATTTCAAATGTGTCCCTCATTATGGGCCTTTGTCCTCCCATTATTTCTGGCTCTGTCCAGAAATCTTGTACTAAAAGGTTGAGCGGTATAAAGTAAGGTCAGGTGGGAAAGAATTCTGTAAATGAATTATGCCATTTCTGTAACCATGTGGAAAAGAGTCATGGCATTTTTAATGGACAATCAACACAGAAACATCTTGGCAGGGCTAAAAGGTTAGCTACTGATTTGAAGGGACTGGGATGCAATTACATTTTTTTTCTTTAATTAAAGCTGTTTATATTTGGGAATGTAATTATGTTATATAATGTTTGAATGTAGAATGGACAGCATGTCATCTAATGTGCTTTCACTGATTACTTTTAGACAAATACCTTAGAAGGCAGCCATCACTTTTGTCATATTAACAAAAAATAATAATAATAATTAATAATAAAAAAGTTAATAGGGGGACCATTTAGCAGAGGTATATCTTCATGTAATGATCTTGTTTGCTGATATTTAACTGTCATTGAGAACATTTTCTGTAATCCATGGCCAGTGACATGATAGACGTTTGCATACCTCCAATATGCAGTTATCTCAGAGTAGTTGTGTGAGGGCAATTTACAGAGGACACGGCTATCTATGTATGGGCACAGACAGCTCTATGCCTAACAAAATACTTAATGGACTGATTTTATTTCTTCCGCACATATTTTTTAATTTTAACCAATTACATTTACTGCTGAAATTCTCAAAAATACTACTATTAACTCCCCAAATTCCTCTCTGATCACATGCTGGAGCTCTGATCCCCTGTAGGCTTGGTCATCTGAAAGGGTACTTTTAACTGTAGAATCTTACTTGATATATTTTCTTTTCTTACCAAAGTCTTTTTACCCATGTTCTATATCTTTTACCTGGAGTGTTTTTATTAGTTCTTGTTATATTACTATGCTCAGCATACATGATGTAACCTGTTTTGTGTATTATGCTGGATGTGCTGTATTTGTATAACTTGATGTTGGAGCTTTTCTCCCTGGGCCTCCGCTGAAAATAGACCTGGTCCAGTCGGAATTTCCTGGTTAACAAATGTAAAATAAAATAAAATAAATAAATGTTCAGTATTTATTTGGCATGGTTTTGAACTACACCATGTTGATAGCATAATGTTCATAATGAGGTCTAAATTATGGGGATTCATGATATTATTAAGATTGCATTTTATTAAGCCAGATTGCATCATTTGCCTGTGCTGTTGCCTGAACTTTTTATAAGACTTGTAAGCTGAGAGCTTCTTTCAGCCCCAGGTGATTGTCTTTTAGCACATTGTAAATGAAATAATCAAATGGCTTTGTACTTTTCAGCACTGTCATTTCCTGGATTTAAATTTTGTTTAATTAGGCTTTGTAATATGACTAATGGTTTTGTTTTTTAATAATCAGGCTGACTGATTGTGAGAATCAGTTAGATTGTGTTTCTTTTGCCAGCCTGTCTGAACTCTGCGCACATAAGGTAATCTGGCTCTCATGTGACATGGACAGTGATGTTTCATTTCAATAATAACAATGTATCAATTAGTTATACAGAAATGAAATGAGGACACTAGCAGTTCAAAATACAATCTTAAATATATCTGGGGAAAAAGCACACATTTGCATAAAAAGCTAAGAATAGGTCCTTGGAAATACTGCTGGTACTGTAGCATTTCACAGAATATCTGAATCTGAAAGAATAGAAATGAAGGACCTGTAATTATTTTTTAACCTAATGATGAAAACATTTATAAAGGTGAATGTATCTGTTCTAAGTCGAATGACTGATGTATCCTTGCCTGTAGCATTTGAGCCTGATGGCCACACTAACCAACAGAAGTAAATGTAGGCTGCCCAAAACTGCACCATTATTTTATGTGCTCCCTAAAAAGGATGAATAATAATAATAATAATTCTGTTTTACTCATCACTGATAAACTAAGAATCTAAATAAATGAACATGTCACTGAGCATGATTTAGAATATGATGCCTAAGGATATGATGCCTACATGAAGAAATAAGGCATTATATTGTCAAAAAAGTCAGTTAAATGAGCTAAGAGATGAAGTTGGAGTGGACTGCTTTACAACTGGTGATATTAAAAGGCAAATTAGAAAGATAATCCCCCAGATTCTGCAAGCCTTGCACAGCATGTAGGATTAGTGCAGGAGCTCCAGCAGGCAATATGTCTGCCGTGTGATCCATGAATAACCAATAGGGGTATGCACGAGTGCTCCTGCACTATTCCTGCATGGACTCAGCCCCTGTATGTAAATTACCCCATTTGCAGGAGAAATACATGCAAATGAGGTGAATTTGCGATCCATGAACTGGAAACCGGCCGTACAGGACTAGTGCAATCTGCAGAAATGTATTGCGCCAGTAACGGAGTACATTTCTGCAAATTCCAAAATGGAGACATGACAGCTCCAAATAAAGGGTTGATATCAATTAGAAATCATGCCAATGGCCAAGTATAAGACCACTGGCATGGAAAACAGTTGAAAAAAATAAAAAAATCAACTTTTATTTTTTAGCTGATCTCAGCTGTTTAAGCTTAGGGCAGCGGCGTGCAAACAGGATCGGGGGGAAATAAGAAAATAAACCTAAAATAAGCATTCTAACTAAAATCACTATTCTGCCATTATAGTCAATGGCAGGCAGAAGACAACATGGCCAGTGAATAGTGGTTGCTAAGGGGGGAGGCTCAGTGTGAGACATGTAACTATGCATTAGCAGACAATCCTATGTAAATTAGGGGAATGATAGTGAGTCCCAGATTTCCCCTGCATGCTAGTCAGCTCCCAACAGTGTAAGAGCAGGAATAGCTTGGTGCAAGCCTAGGAGTTAGCTGAGATCATAGGGGGGTGTATCAGGCATACTGTAAGTGGATTGGAGCCCTGTGGCTTGGGTTTGCTGCTAGCTTAGCACAGCTAAACAAGAGGGTGTGTCTGAGGTTGCCTAGCACTCTATACATTGCTTAAGTGGGTGTGCATGCTGCTCACCGGGTTTCAAAGAAGAAAAAAAAAGTAAACCAGGAAATAGCAACTCTGTGCACATTTGAGCACTGTGTTTGTGCGGCGCACCCCTGGGCTTAAGCAGGAAGGCAATGGGAAGGGAAAACAGTAGTAGGAAGGTAATCCAGGAGAACTAACATAGCTGGCAGGTGAAATGTATCAGAATCAGCCAATTACACAGGCAGCAGACAAGCCCAGAGCACTATTATAAACTATGCAAACACCTTCCACTCTGGTTTTTCCCATACTCTGCACCACCGGTATATACAAGTGGGGAATTTTTAACAAACAAAACAACAAAATGATAGGGGCTGCAGCAGGCATCATACAACAACATGTGGAAGAGGCTGAGGGTGGTGAGGATGTGAATGCTGTGGACCAACCCACAGTACAGAGATGGAGAAGAGTGTACAGACCCAGGGTAACCTACCAAGGGCTACATGAGGTGGAGATAGTGAACCACTATAGGGTGGACAGGGACCTCTTACAGCAAATTGTTGAGCTGTGCCAGCCACGCCTGACACATCAAACTAACAGAGGAGAACCCATCCCAGTGGGTACCAAGGTATGTGTAGGCCTAGGAATACTAGCCACAGATACCTCCCAAAGCTCAACTGCAGATATCATGGGTATCTCACAGGCATCAGCATCCAGAGTATTCCACCAGTTCCTGGATGCCATATCAGCACATTCTGGTGAGCACATATATTTCCTCAACACCCGTGAAGCATTGGTCAGCAATATGCTTCTCTTCCACTACATAGCAGAATACCCTGAGGTAGTGGGTGCTATAGACTGCACACACATACACATCAAAGCACCACACCGTGATCACTGTAGGTTCTACATCAACTGCAGAGGCTTCCCCTCCATCAACTGTCAGGTCATGTGCGATGCCCAGGGCATTATAATGAAGGTGTGTGCTGGCTGCCCTGGAAGCTATCATGATTCCCACATCTGGCATCTGATGCAGCTGTACCAGAGATTTGCCAATGGGGACATCCCTTACGGTCACCTAGTGGGGGATGTTGGTTACGCACTGGAGCCATGGCTGATGACACCCATCAGAAATGCACATACACCCAAACAAGAATGCCATAATGAGGCACACGCACAGACCAGACTTATAATAGAGCATGTGTTTGGGATGCTCAAGTCATGGTTCTGGTGCCTGGATACATCCGGTGGAGCCTTGCAGTACTCACCAGCTACATGTACTCCTATTGTTATGGTATGTACCATGCTACACAATATGATTCTGCAGAAACAGCTGTAGCAGGAACAGCACAGGACAGAGCCATACAGCTCCCCACCAATGCCAAGGCCTACACAGGCACAGAGTGACTCAGAGGAGGAACAACCTGAGCCTTCCCCAGTAGGCAGATGGAGGCATGCCCAGTATGCCCTGGCCTTAGCAAAGAGGCAACACATAGCACATACACTGACACAGTAGGGACCTAGGGAATGACACCTCTCTCTGACTTGCACATACAGTAAAAGGGATGTCAAACATGACACTACTTCTGCTCAACCATGTATAGGGAGTGTACTATGTGCATCTGACATAGGTAGCCCTCCAGCACCATCCTCAATATTAGCACATCCACAAGGTAAGTCAATCAACCTACCAGTTGCCGAATGGAGTAGAATGTGTCGTTACCTGTATCTATGGTATGGATGTGAGAATGCAAGGGAATTGGGTGGCTGAATGGTATGCCAGCAGATAGTAAACACCCAAAGTGGCACCATGAGATCTGTAACAAATACTGGAGTCACCATAGTAGCCAGTACTACACAGGACAACAAAACCCACTGCAGGAAATGTGCTGGGCAACATGTGTGTCCATAAGACTCACACATGCCAGTCAGGGAAGTTCACATACCCAACAACAGTCTCAGCCAGCAGGACAGGTGTAGACAAACACAATTACAGGCTGTGCTATGGTCTCTGAATGATGCCTATGGGTAACGTCCCCTCCAGGCCAACAAAGACAGACTATAGCAGGTCAGGCAGTGGGATGTTAGTTCTGAAGGGTAGGAAGTCAGACACTAATATGTAGGCAAACCAAAGCTAAGACCTATAGTACACTGATATGCCTCTAGTCAGTATGATAGGTTAGAATACAGAATTAAATGGAGTAGCTGACATACCAGTATAGTCATAGCAAATGTGTACAAGTGTCAAGTGTGCCCCCATCCTATGTAAATATGTAGAAATAGTCAGGTGTGACCCCCCCAACCCTGTGTAGAAATGTAGAAGCAGTCAGGTGTGTCCACCCCCAATCCTATGTAGAAATGTAGTAACAGTCAAGTGCCCCCCATTCCTGTGTAGAAATGTAGTAACTGTTAGGTGTGCCCCCCAATCCTGTGTAGAAATGTAGAAAAGTCAGGTGTGTCCCCCCACAATCCTATGTAGTAAAGTAGTAACAGTCAGGTATGCTCCCCCCACTCCTATGTAAACATGAAGAAACAGTTAGGTCTGCCCCTTCCTCCAATCCAGCATAGAAATGTAGCAACAGTCAGGTGTGCCCCCCAATCCTGTGTAGAAATGTAGTAACATGTATGAATAGGTATAATACCAGTGGAGCACAGATGCCCAGAGGTGGCCAAGGTAGCAGGATAGGTTGTAGCATTTGCACAATATGCAGGTCTGTGTGTGTTAGGTTGGTGTGTGTTTCATATTGTGTGAGAGTGGTCAGTATATATGCATGTTGAGGTAAGACCTGGTGGCCATTGCCCACTACTGCCGATGACAGAGACAAGCCCTCACAACTGCAGAGCCAAAGACAATTCCCACCAGTATAACACATGCTAGCATTAAGCCATTGTAAATGTATGGTGGTAATATGCATTACCATCTAAAAGACTGACATGGCATGGCTGATGGGCTAGATATACAAGCAGTACACAGGAGAAAGTACCCCAGACATAGAGTATATATTGTGTCACTGTGAAATGGAGACACCCTTGGAACTGTACATACAGGTATGCATCAGATTAACTGGTCCTGTAGTAGGGGATACCAGTGATGCATGCCTGAACACTTGCAGATCACAAAGGAGGTAGGACTGATGTATTGGGAAACATCTGATGTACCTGCACATGCCAGCATAACTGGAATGCCTCATGCATATCTGTGTGTCAGATGCAAGTAGTGTCCATAGCACACATGCACCCACCTCACGCAAACACCACCCACAGGTACCTCTCTGGTCATATCCCTGCTGTGTGGAATGGGTACAATATGACCCCACCTGTACATGGCAATAGCGGAAGAATGCAGCATGCAGTGCAGGTGTCCCATTCAGGTGTGTCCCTAGCTCTAGGTAGCACCCTGCCAGCATCCACACCACTTGATTAAGACTGATAAAAGATATTGGCATGAACACCTGTCACACCTACCCTGTCACCCCAGGAAAATATATGGTATGGTGGTCTGAGACTGTAGAGCTGACAGAAGCAACGGCCTGTCAAATCTGGCCCACAGCAACACCTAATGGCCCACTGGCCTCTGCCAAAGGCCTGTGTCTCACATGTACTGCCAATGCATGTTATATTATGGACACCCAAATAACAACATACCACACTCCACATAGGCCATATGCAAGGCCATGTGGACAAACCACAGTAACATGTCCACCATGTCCCACTGCATGAACTGTGGACCAACACTAACACACACCTCTTATTGGGTGATACCTTTAGGAAAGTATCAGAGAATGTATGAATACTGTATGGAAGAGGTTAGAATAACAGGGGGGGGTGGGAGCATGGACAGCATGGAATGTGCAGGGTCCAACAACAAACTGTGTGCCCACACTATCCCTGGCTGCAAACACATAAATGGGTGTCTACACACCTGCCCATACACCACAATAGGGGTAATGTCCTGACCCATGGCCACTGTCACTGGCTAACCTGTGTGAATCTGTACAGCTGTGAGGCATTGCTACAGCAAGATAAGGCCACACTGTCATGTCAATGGATGTATAAGTATGGGATCCTCTGCCAGCAATGTACCAAGGTGCTGAACCGGATACACAGGCCTAGCAGCAAGTGTCTGCAGCTCCCCCACCAGAATGGCATATCTTACCATGAATACGTAGGTGTCTGCCCATAATACCAGACACAGCTGCAGTCACCCTTGTCCCCCAAGATATCACTATGAGCAAGAATGCCACCTGACAGTACATGAGGACAGAAAACATCACAGTGTATAACAGTACATGTCTGAATATCTTTGCTAACAGCAGCAACATGCAGCTGAAGCAGCACAGACACAATCACCTACAGTAGACACCATGCCCTGCACAGTTTGTCCCCATATAGCCAAATTATTGAGGGATACCCTGCAGAAACAGTTTTCTACCTGTAGGTGTACAACACAAAGGTCTGCACTGGAGTACAAACTACCTGGAATCGATCCACACATTCAATACAGAAGGCCATACTGGGCATGTTCACACACTTAGAGAAGTGAAGGCAATGTCAGACAGCATACTGAAAGGTCATACTGGGCATGCTCACACACTTAAACAAATGAAGCCCATGTCTGCAAACAACAATGGACCATACATATTTGGCATTTGCAGATGTTAGTGCATACACTCCTCAGTGTGCACCAGTCATGCCTTGCACACACAGTGGATAGGAATAGAGACACATATCTAAAGACAGCACACTATAATAAGCCAAAAGTAGACATACATAGATGTGTGGAAGAGAGTGACTGTGACAAGGAGCCATCCATTATGAGGCCTGTCCCACCAAGCACACAGCCAAATGGCTACAACCACATGAGGTGTAACTGTCACTCACTGTAGACATTAGCCACCAGTATCCATCAGCATTACAGACTATGTGGTGCAAGTGCTAGCTGTGCAACATGACTGTACAAGGAAGCAGTCATCTAGCAGCTGTATACGCATAATTGTTGAATATAACCCTGCATGTGCCTGCATGTGGTGTGTCAACCTCTAGATGAATGGGTTATGGCCCATGCACACACACTGCCCTCCCCATAGCCCTACTATGACAAGCCTGCTGAGGTCATCCACTTTGAAATACACCCTTGAGAAAGATGTAGCCCAGTAACCCCTGTGGCATGTCCCATAACTGTGTACTACTGTAGTGTGATAAACTAGTTAGGTAGGAGTTCTAATCCTAGACATGGCAACTGTGTGTGTGTGTGTGTGTGTGTGTGTGTGTGTGTGTGTGTGTGTGTGTGTGTGTGTGTGTGTGTGTGTGTGTGTGTGTGTGTGTGTGTGTGTGTCTGTGTAGAGAGCAATGCTTTTTAGGCTAGTTACACTCACTACAATTCAAATGCCTTACTTTAGCAAGGCTGCTGATATCATCACTGTGAAATACAGCTTTTGGAAAGCTGTAGCTGAGTAATCTCCATGGTGTATCCTATAACTGTGTACTGTTGTAGTGTGACAAATTAGTTAGGTAAGAAATCTAATCTCAGACATGGAAACTGTGTGTGTGTCTCTGTCTGTATAGAGTGCAATGTTTTTCAGGCTAGTGACATTCACTACAATTCAAATGCCCTACTTTGGCAAGGCTGCTAATGTCATACACTGTGAAATACACTTTCGGGAAGCTGTAGCCCAGTAATTCCCATGACACGTCCTATAACTGTGTACTGCTGTAGTGTGATAAACTAGTTAGGTAGGAGTTCTAATCCCACAATGGCAACTGTGTGTTTGTATCTGTCTGTGTAGACAGCAATGCTTTTTAGGCTAGTCACACTCACTACAATTCAAATGCCCTACTTAGGCAAGGCTGCTGATGTCATACACTTTGAAATACACCTTTTGGAAAACTGTAGCCCAGTAATTTCCTTGGCGTGTCCTATAACTGCATACTGCTATAGTGTGATAAATTAGTTAGGTACAAGTTCTACTCCCAAATATGGCAACTGTGTGTGTGTGTGTGTGTGTGTGTGTGTGTGTGTGTGTGTGTGTGTGTGTGTGTGTGTGTGTGTGTGTGTGTGTGTGTGCATCTGTCTCTGTAGAGAGCAATGCTTTATAGGCTAGTTACCCTCATTACAATTCAAATGCCCTACTTTGACAAGGCTGCTGATGTCATACAGTGTGAAATGCACCTTTTGGGAAACTGTAGCCCAGTAATCTCTGTAGCACGTACTGTTGTAGTGTGATAAATTAGGTAAGTAGGAGGTTTAATCCCAGACATGGCAACTGTGTGTGTGTGTGTGTGTGTGTGTGTGTGTGTGTGTGTGTGTGTGTGTGTGTGTGTGTGTGTGTGTGTGTGTGTGTGTGTGTGTGTGTGTGTGTGTGTGTGTGTGTGTGTGTTTGTATGTGTGTGTGTGTGTGTGTGTGTGTGTGTGTGTGTGTGTGTGTGTGTGTGTGTGTGTGCATGTTTCTGTCTGTGTAGGGAGCAATGCATTTTATGCTATTAACACTCACTACAATTCAAATGCCCTACTTCAGCAATCCTGCTGATGTCATTCACTGTGAAATACACCTTTGGGGAACGAGTATTCTAGTAATCTCCGTGGTGTGTCCTATAACAGCTTCATGCTGTAGTGTGATATAGGACTCTGGTAGGGGTTATATTCCCCACACATGGCAATTGTGGATGTTTTTGTGTGTTACTATGTCTGTGTAGGGAGCAATGCATTTTATGCTAGTCACACTCACTACAATTCAAATGCCCTGCTTTGGCAATCCTGCTGATGTTATTCACTGTGAAATACAACTTTGGGAAAAGAGTACTCCAACAATCCCTGTGGTGCATCCTATAATAGCTTCATGCTGTAGTGTGATATAGACCTCTGGTAGAGGTTTCTATTCCCACACATGGCAGTTGTGGATGTTTTGTGTGTGTCTATGTCTGTGTATGGCACAATGCATGTTAGGCTAGTCCCACTCACTACAATTCAAGTGCCCTGCTTTGGCAATCCTGCTGATGTCATTCACTGGGAAATGCACCTTTGGGGAAGAAGTATTTTCATAATCCCCATGGAGTGTCCTATAACAGTTTCATGCTGTAGTGTGATATAGACCTCTGGTAGGGGTCTATTCCCACACATGGCAGTTGTGGATGTATGTGTGTGTGTCTATGTAGGGAGTAATGCATTTTAGGCAAGTCACACTCACTCAATTCAAATGCCCTACTTTGGCAATCCTGCTGACATCATTCACTGTAAAATACACCTTTGGGGAAGGAGTGCTCCACTAATCCCCATAGTGCAGCATATAACAGCTGCATGCTGTAGTATCATATAGAACTCTGGTAGGGGTTCTATTCCCACACATGGCAGCTGTGGATGTTTTTGTCTATGTCTGTGTAGGGAGCAATGCATTTTAGGCTAGTCACACTCACTACAATTCAAATGCCCTACTTTGGCAATTCTGCTGATGTCATTCACTGTGAAATACACCTTTGGGGAAGAAGTACTCCGGTAATCTCTGTGGTGCATCCTATAACTGTGAAGGGCTGTAGTGTAGTAAACTAGTTAGGTAGGAGTTCTAATCCAAGACATAACAGGTGTGTGTGTGTGTGTGTGTGTGTGTGTGTGTGTGTGTGTGTGTGTGTGTGTGTGTCTGTGTTTGTCATTCGTATCCTGTGTGGAAGTATGTGTAACAACTGGACTCAATGTGGAGTGGATTTTGCAAATGTCTTATATGTTGGCCCTAGTATACATCACAATGTCCACTGTACAGGGATAACAGATGTGAAATAGCCAAGAGGCTGGGGTGCAAATCCATATACAAGGCCAGGTGAACAAAGTTTGCAACCCTTGTATTACCCAGAGAACACTCTCAACCCATGTCTCATGCACACACTTGCCTAGGCAACAGCTGCTATGTTGTTAGTACCCTGCATATTGCCCACTGATAGTAACCATGGTGTGATTGCAGTGGGCTACAGAGGGCAAGGCTCATACCCTGTCCATCAATTCAATAGGCACTTATATATCGACAGTGCACCTTCCCTATGTTCCTTACTGGACACCTGCAACACCTGTGGTGCCATCAAATGTGACCCACAAAGGAGATAACATGCCTGAAAAACATGCCATGTATGGACAGATGCCACTGACACCAGGGAATACTGGTATCATGCTATCAGTGTAGGTGCAGGGTCAACCTGCTGTCCATTAACAGTCTCTGCCACATGAGGCCAGATCTGGCACATCTGATGATAACAATCTGTGTACATATCATGGGCTGGACACCCCAGGTACAGTTCCACATGTCACTGTACATGCATGTGGGAGTTGTGCACATCCCAGACACCATCCATGTCATGGACTAAGGAACACATACATGACAAGCAATGCACAGCATTGGCCATAGGAAATAGTTACCCAGGTGACTGGATGGTGAATACAATACCCACCTGTGCGGGCAAATCCAGACACTACACCCCCGAGCCACACTGCAGACCATTGTCATGTGGCCCGATGCCTAGGTATACCCATCACTTAGCCTTGTATAGCCATCTGGCACAGTCGACCACTACACACCCGTGAAGCAATGCACCCATGCATGTCACTACTGGCACCCTGTGTCTGTGTGTGTGTTTTATGATGGCTATGACCACATTCACACTCACTACAACCCCCATTGGCATACTGACACATGCTGTCTGATGTCAGATACCTCCACATACCCTTTACCCATATAACCTCCATATGACCCCTGTGGTGCATGTGATACCTTCACAGTACTGTGTTGTGGCACTCTCACTAGTGATGAGTTGTATTCCTGGCCCTGCCAAGTGTGTCAATGAGTGCGTGTCCCTGTGAAAGTGTGGCTGTGTTGATGCTGACACCTGTTCATGGGGACAGCCACATGTACTACACCTACCGTATAGCTACCATATCACTGTTGCAGATGTCACTCACCATCACAAATAAGTTTGGAGGGCTCCTCAATATGTAACCTATGTGATGCATCTAATAACTGCATAGACATGTGATAGTACTACATAGTTGTCAGGGGTTTGATACCCTGTACTGGTAGGTGTGTGATGCAAACATGCTTATGTTTTACTCTCCCACCCCTCCCTGACTTATCTTTGCCTCTGTCTGCCTCTCTCACTCCATCTCTGGTGGATGTGGAGACTTACACCTGCTTTGCTTAGGCAGTATTATCTGTATTTTAAGTGATGCTCATGATCAGTTGATGGCCTCTGCATGAATTGCAGCCCTCCTCTAGCTGATTGCATGTGGAACAGCTGTGGTAACATTCCCATAGCCAATTGCCTGGTAACACACTCCAATATCTAGGAACATTATGTTGGTGTTATGCCTTTTCATTCACTGTGAGCAGGAACTTGATCTGTTGTTTGGCAAACAGCATCACAGATGGATTGGGGATTTACCTCTAACAACATATACTGCAGAAACAGGCCAACACACAGGAGGGAGATGTGCCTGAAATGACTACAGACTGTAAGTGCTGCTATACTGCATTTGGAGTAAGTTTGTTTTATCAGGCTGTATGTGGATATGGCTGTCCTACATGTTTTAATACCTGTCATGTCAGTACTATGTTTATGAGGAAACCCCCATTTGTAGGGTCATCTGCAGACTGGGCAGTGGGTGGTGCCTTTTTTCATGTGTTACCCACAGAGCACCTATCTGTGAACTGCAGAAGGTAGTGTGAGGATTGCAGTCTGTAGATGGTGACAGCCGTGAGAGTTACTGACTTCATATCGCTCATAGGACATTGCAACAAACCCTGTTACAACAGTAAATGTATGAGGTTATCACAGCAACATGTCAGTATTGGCCCTGTGTTTGTGCCTCCAGCCACAACTCTGTCATCCTTTGTACCTATGTCATGCAGTAAGAGGTGCATATGTGCTATAGACCATATTTAGTGACATCATATCTGATAACAAGCCAGTGAGATATCAGACTGCTACATATGTTATGTATAGTAGGGGTTATATGTGATGACATAACCTGGACATTCTGTGGTTGTGTGTACAGTACTGAGGTCTGTGTACTTATGGTGATTGTCGACAGTGTGTGTATTGTTAATATGTACCTTGGCCTGTGTACAGACTGAGGTAGATGTCATTGTTCTTGGTCCTGGTCTATCTGATGTTACATGCTGCTCCACTGTATGTTACCCTATTGGCTTACATGTTTGTAGGGCCAAACACACACATGTCCCATACCACAGACAGGCATCGGACCACACTGTGGTGTAGATGAGGATGGTGTTGAACAGAGAGTCCATATACTGTAATATTACAGTAGCTTACCATATGTGGCTGTGGCTGTGTTCACATTGGTTGTGATTATGCACTTTCACACAGGTGTCTGTTACTCTGTGCTGTGACATGCCTGTAGAGCCTGCTATATATGCAGGTACATGTGTATTGCCCCTTAGGAAATGTTGGCCAGTGTTGAGCCAGTATGCCTGTAGCCTACACAGTGCTTTGTTACATGCCTAGCAGTTTAGTGTACTTACCCAGTGAAATGTCATATCCAGATACTTCAGTAAATATGGTATTCAGAAAACGAAAGAAGTAAACAACACAATCCACCAGTAAATATAACACTTCTTTCGTTTTCTGGATACCATATTTACTGGTGGATTGTGTTGTTGAGATACATATATCCAGATACTTGCCAGATGTACTGCTGCCAGGCCACCATAACAGTCATGTGTGTCAGATAAAGCAATGGGATGCAGTACAGATGTATGTGGCCATGGCACCTCTGTACCAGTGGGTATTATCGGTCAGAACAGACAGAGTTGTGTGAATACATAACCTATGGGGCAAGTGTATACCAGTAGGTATGTGTAATACCCATCTACATGGCTGTTAACATTCACATTGTCAGGCTTGGTCCACATGTCTTGCACTAAGGGGTTCTGTGTATACCTCTGGACTATCCAGAGTGTGTCAGTCTGTCCACATGTATTGGACACTATCTCTGCTGTAGTCCACAGGAGCATTACTGTGCTACCAGTGGTACTGTACTATGATGTCTGTAGGATGTCTGTCAGTAGCCAATGGTGCACATGTTAAAAGCAGATGTGACCTCCCACACACACCATGTCTGTGAAGAAAATCCCTATTACAGTAGCAATAGTTTACAAATATACCTGCAATACATACCTGACATCGCCATGCACTATGAAGTCGGGACTATAGGGGCTGAGGTAGGGCTCCAGTCCATGTTCAGGACATATGGTGAGCATATATGTATATATAATTCTCCAGATATCTATATAGATATATACACATATACGTATCGACATACATAGATGGATATGTTTATGTACATAGATATACATATAAACACTTAGATATATACATATACAGAGAAATATATGTTTACACATGTAGATAGAGATACATATGCACATATATGTATGGATATCTACATATATATTGGCAGTAGTAGATATATCAGAATAGATATGTATGCACATATAGTTATAGATGTCGACATATATACCAACATAACTAGGCATATTTGTACACATAGAATGTACATACATATATAGCTATATATGCATATATGTATATATACACATATATAAATATATATGTACATACGAAGTGATGTACACATGGCCATATATATGTTGCAGTATACAGATGTGTATACAACATATGTATGGGTATACATGTGTATGTTCATGTAGACATACATAGCTCTATGATATGTATACAACCATATTCCTGTCATGAGTAAACCTCACGGTTGTGTATACCCTCCCAGATGTATCTCACTCTATGTATATGCTATGTGTACATTATGATAAAACAACATATGTGATGCAAAAGTCATATTAATAACAAGGACTACACAATTTAGGAACTAAAGGCAATTGTTCAATACTACTCAATATGTGTATTGACAGCTATATTGGTACAACAGCTGTCTTCACAGTGGTCATGGCATAGTGGTTAAGTGCTGTGACTTCAGTGTACAGGATCCTGGGTTCAAGACCTGCAAGGGCTGTTCATTTTGTTGCTGGACAGAACAAGGGCTGTCAAATACAGAGCAGTTAAGGCAGTTTTGAGCAGCTTTAAAAACATTTGCTCAGTTTTGCATGAAGCTAAGCAGTGCTGAGCTATGGGTACAAGTACGGGCTCTTACACAGTGTAGACTTCACTTACCAGTGCACAAATCAGCTCAGCTGTTATATTGCAGTAGTGTTGATACTTGCTAAGCATGGCTTAGCCCTGGTAACTATGTCACACCACCCAGTCTGATAATCTGTAATAAGTGTATGTAATACCATGTACAATACATGTGCCTATATGGTGTCATTACAGTAGTAAGGGGAGTGAGTGTCATATGTGGGACACAGACATATATGATGCTTGTACAGCACTGTTATCCATGTGAATGTGTTACATACAGATGTAGTAGCCCAGGGTATGTACTCTCACACTGGCATGTAGTGTATCATGGCAGTACTACTGTTGACAGTGCTAACCCAGGCAAGAGCAGAGTGCTAAATGTAGTACTGACAACAGGCACACCTGCGGGCATAACTGGACACTGAGGCCTCCCTGCTGTATCCCTGGTGTGAGCTGTTTCACAGTATATACCCCCTTACTGGGTAATGATCCGTCATGTGGAATGTAACTGTAGACTACCGTCTGTACAGCACATGTTAGTGAGGGCTTCCGACATGTAGGCATGGCATACATATTGTTTTTAGATGTCTATCTGTCAACACACTCATGCTACTGCATAGCTACTTGCCAAGCTGACCATTAGTCCCTATACAGATGTGCATATGGCAGGTATCCAGCTGGGATATGGACAGGCAACTTAAGCTTGATTGACACTGACGTGTTTGCCCAGCTGTGTAAGAACTTGCAGATATAGGAGATGTCACCCTGTATACACCACATGCCACGGGTACCTCCACTACACTACAACAGTCAACAGAACATGCTTGGGTACAGGTCTCCATCACAGATACTAACCATGTGTTGTAATGCATGTTGCATACATGTCAACTTAATCATGTCAGTGGCCATGTGCAGGAGGCACCAGGAGGATTGGCTGAGGCATGTCATTCTCACCCTGAGGGTCAATACTGTAGTGTCTGTCAATAGATTGCCTGCTGCCACCTGGCAGGTGGTGGGATGCCACTGTACACACAACCCCTACACAACCTCTACACAACCCATCTCCCCTTGGACAATAGCTAGGTACACAGCTATGACCACCTGCAGCGATGCACCCCTGTACTGACATGTGTGCATGTGCATGTGCATGACTGAGTATAGCAGTGTCTGCATGTTAGCACACCTGTACTTGGGAATTCCATGAGGGCCTTCACAATCAATGCAACACTCCTTACCATAGTCAGTTGTCCCTGCTGCTGTATGGGACATTACATGTACCCTGTTAAGCTCCCCCCCATACCGGCTACATGAGCCTTGCATTACCAGCTCAACAGTGTTTTACAAATGGGTTGATAGGCATGGGATACCCATTGTGTTCTGGCATGTGTGTGTAGTTGTGCATGTCTGTATATCTGTAGGGTACAGAATTACGAGGTCACATACTCCTATTGCAATACCCATTGTCACACAGTAGTACAGATAGTGTTGTTGCTGCCCATAGATGAGGCATGACAATGCAACACCCTACTACGTGTGTGGCATATGCATTAGATGCATATCCCTGTAGTACAACTTTTGAGGTATACTATGTGTTGTATTGCAGTCGCTGCCAATGTGTGATGGTGGGTATGGCAGAGTGTCATCATGGGTTTCAGGGAGTACAATATCCAGTGGGGGATGTTGGTGCTGTGTACACTGTCATTACAACAAGGTACACCCGGTATATGTCCCATGTACCATGTTATGGTTACCACTGTCACCATCAACCATACTGGTAACTGATACCACAGTTCAAGATGGTTATGCATGTGCTGTGTGCAGCCTATCTATAACACATTGGACACATGGTCAAGTTAGTTAACAGCAATAGGCCCTGGTATGTTAGATGTGTGTCTGGCTGTTATGTGTCTGTTAATGTGTATATGATGGTATGTCACACTACATATTGTCCATATACACCCATTACATCCCTCATTAGCATACTGTATATGTCTGGGGATGTTCTGCATGTAACATGTAACCTGGAACACACCTCATCCTAAATACTTTGTGGTGTGTGCAATGTAAGCCACACACTTCAGTATCACTACTTAGCCAGGTAGGGGTCTAGTCCCAGGGTTGCCAAGAAACAGTGTGCATGTATGTGGGTGGGTCTACATCAGGTTGCAGGGTATACATGCCTCAGTGGGTCACCTGTCTATGTGGCACAGGCAATAAACATTTTAGTAACCTGTGACATGTGATCAACTATACCCCAAATATGTCACGGCCATGGTGGCACCACAGTGCCATACCCTGTTGTAGAATATGACTGCAGACCATTCTTGTGCTGACACATGTACACCTATAACACAAATGGATAACATTATAGGGAATGCATCATTGCTGGATGGCTACACTACCTGCCATTTATGCATTACACTTTACTCCTTACAACATGTTACACTTCAGTACTGTGGTACACTGTAGTACAGTCACCATGTGCATCAGACCCATATTAGTCTGTTCCTGCATTGATGGTATGGATGACAGGGATGTGTCACAGCTATCATCATATGCACATGGCATCCTTGTTCTGACACATGTACATCTACAACACAAATGGATAACAATATGGAGACCACAACCAACCAGTGTTACTAACAGCTATAAGGCATCATTGCTGAATGGCTACACTGCCTGCCATATATGCATTACACTTTACTCCTTACATGTTACACTGCAGTACTGTAGTTCACTGTAGTACAGTCACTGTGTGCATCAGAACCATATTAGCCTGTCCCTGCACTGAAGGTATGAATGACTAGGATGTGGTACAGGTATCATCATATGCACAGGGTGTGATGTTGGTTTGCTGGAGGCTGAGGGTGGGCCATACATTTGACACCATGTGTGTGGGTGAGGCAAGTACTGTGGTGAGCTGGCATGGTGATGTGGTGTGTGTAGGTATGGGGTTGCCCTAGGTGTGTTTGCATAGTGTGTGGGTATGCATGCACATTTCTGCCATGTGGCTGCCCTACACAGGTGTTTATAGACAGCTGCAGACCATACCTGGCAGAGTGTGCAGTTCACTGCCTACGGCCACGGACACGTGAACTGTGCCTGCCAGGGGTTCCATGGGCACGTCCAGGTACAGGCCTCGATGTACTACTTTCACCTGATGATGACAAAAGTCCACTGGTATCAGGTCCCTCCTGGGACTGGCCAGGACCATGTGCTTGTGGTCTGCTGTGGTGCAGTGTGGACAGTGCCCCCCATAGTGCCAGGGTTGGTACTTCCACTATGGGTGCCTCTTGGTGTCCTAGCACATCCATGTTGACTACCAGCTGTTGGCACTGCCGGCCTACATCCGTGCAACCATCACTGCAATCCCACCACACGTTCAAGCATGGACAGACCACGGTTGATGAGGGCCATTATCTCAGCAGACCGTCTATCCATGAACTCAGTTAATCCACAGATGGCACCAGCCAGTTCACGGGCATTGTCATATGCAGATATGAGAGCAGCTCTCTGCAGCTTCAGGCCCTGTCTGTGGTAATGTTCTATATGTGCCTGCACCACCATGACAGCCTGAAACATGCATCTGCTGGAACCAGCTATGCGCCTCTGCTAGAGGCATGATGTAAAGAGGCTCTACCATGAGCACCCTGGGACATCTGCCTATGTGGTGCCCTGCCAGACATCCGACTATGACTGCTGCGACCGGACACAGTTGGCATGGTTACCACACTATCCTGTGCACTACCACCGAATACCAGCTGTCCCTCTGCTATGGCCACTGGTGATGGGGTGTGTATAGGCACTGAAACTGTGTGCGGGGTTGGGGTGGCTAAAAGGGGAATGTCAAATACTGGCACAGTGTTGGCCCATGAAAACCCCACCTGTGCCTCAACAGTACTATCATCATCTTCGGTGTCTGTATGAACACCAACATCAGATTGCATGCAGGATGGACCCTGACCCACCTCACCACCTGTGGGGGAAAACAATAAATGCACTTTAAAACCTATACAACATTGCCTAAAACACACACACACACACACACACACACACACACACACACACACACACACACACACACACACACACACACACACACACGCATACACACACACACACACACACACACACACACACACACACACACACACACACACACACACACACACACACCTTCGTAATACCTACCTATCCATGGCTTTACAGACAGTCCCATGTATATGTCCATGTGGTACCCCATCCTACATCACACTTGCTAACATACACACAATAATGCCACTCATTAACATATCAGTCCTCTAAATGCCTACACAAGTGGTCACAACAGGACATTGCGTGAACGTATAAGGGAGCACATTTATGCTATACACAAAGAGAACACAACCAACGCTCTAGCACGACACGTGCTGGACTACGGCCTTACACATTCCTTCAAGTTTAGGGTATTAGAAATAGTAAACAGGACAAATAGATTGGGCAGTTTTAAGAATATAATTGAAGAGATAGAGAACAAGTGGATACTTAGGCTGCAAGCACATAAATATGGACTGAATGAGAATATTACGTTAAAACCATTTCTAGCAGCAAGACCACTTAAACATTGATTTTTTATTGTGGTTTTATTATATATGTATTTCTGTAACAAAACTAATATTTATATGTATATATATATATTCTTATAGTGTGTTGGTTTAATGAATGAAGATTCACACTCTCATTTTTAACTTTAATGTGAAATGCCATTTGTTCCTAGCATTACACAGTGAGAGATTAGTTCAATATGCACTGGCACTTTAATTGATTGTTATCAATTTTGTCAACGGAAGAGGCTCATTAATTGATGCATATTTAAGGAGTTGGTTTTTAAAATATTTTATTGAAGTCTGATGAAGCGTTGTAGGACGTGAAAGCGCTTACTCCTTGGATCCCGTTGCTGTTTTTGACAATAAATGGTAACCCAATTGCAGTTTTTTGGAGTTTATATCAGCTATTGGTGCACCCTTGTTTTTTTTAACTGCTTTTCAACTGTCTTTATCCAAGGGTGCTTTACTCAGCAGTGAGTATTTTTTGTTTGCTATTGGTCACAACACAATGCCTGTTGCTACTTTACCTGCTTGACCTTTGTGTAGTGGTTTTACATGCCTCACTGCTGTAATTTGGTATGCACCCTCTGTATGTACGGACATCATGAGTATGGCCCCTATATGTATGGACTCCTATGTTCTATCCATAATATTACGCACTGGTGTGTCATGTGTATGTAATGCTCAGTACATGCCAGATATGCTGCTCCTTCAGCCTATCATGTGACAACTGTATTATTTGGATAAACTCCCCGGTGTTGACTAGTACTTCTCTAATGCATCTGTTGTGCTGCATACGTGGGTTGTAGGTAAGCTCTCTGCTGAATGTGATATTAAGGGTGCACCTGGTGTCTTTCTTCCCTCTGGATGCCTGTACCATGCTACAGACCATATTATACTATCAGACTAAGCAGATTTATTAGCTCTCTTGTTGAACCAGACAAAAAAGTCCTGATGGTATATATAATTGTAGGACACAGAAGGTAATTTATGCTATAAAATGTGGATGTAATAAGTTTTATATTGGCCAAACAAAAAGGATGTTCAAAGTTAGATTACTTGAACATTTAAGGGACATAAGGAATCAGGAAGCAGAAAGCCCATTAGCTTTACATTTTTGTGAATATCACAATGGCTTAAGTGATAGTTTGCAGGCTACTATCTTACAACAAGTAGCTGATACTGAAGGAAATGGCCATAAGGTTGAAAAGTCACTATTAAGTAAAGAAACTATTTTTACTTTAAAATATGGCACTTTGCTGCCAAATGGATTGAATAGAGTGCTGTTGGAAAAGTGTGATTTGATTAATTAATTGATTTGTATAATTGAAGTAATTAATTTTAATTGTTTTAATTGTTGTAATTATATAAAGTGTTTTACAACTGTGAAGGTTTACTCCTTGAAGGCTTACTGTGGCCGAGGCGCTAGAGAGAGAGCAAACTTTTTTGTCTGGTTCAACAAGAGAGCTAATAAATCTGCTTAGTTTTACTGGTCTTGTGGTTTTCGTTCATCTGCCTTTCATCTGTTGTTGCTGGAATCATATTATACTATCAGCTCTCCTGTGATTACACACATGGCAGGTATTCCTGGTGTGTAATTTGGCAGTCCATGTACATGTACTGCATGATCCCAGAGGGACGTACTGCTGTATGAACACCCCACAATCACACATGTGCATACATGGCCAGCCACACAAACACACACACATGTACACAAGCATCCTACATGCATTAACCTCCCTTGATTTCACCAGACTGAACATACATACAAACTGACTACTCACCAGGATGCACACACACATGTAGGTGAGGTTGCACAATGAAAGTACACACAGTCCTCCTATTACCCCTCTGTCAACATGCATAACACATGGTACCTGACAGCATGCAGTGCAGCTATAGTCAATCCATGCTGGCAACAGTATACATGTGTGTGATGCTTGTACTGTGTCACTAGGTGAAGCCCCTTCCCCTGGATACCACTGCGCCCATGAACACGGTATTTCTGTGCACCTGTTCTGCACCTTGTCATGTAGTGTGCACCACTCCTCACAGGTGTATGGCTCATTACTGAATGTGTACTACTGTGGTGGTTATGCCAGCTTTAATGCTCACAGCCCCTATGTTTTCCAGCAACACATACCTGGTATGATATGTGGACAAATGTCATTTGTGAATGCCTGATGTCTGATGCACAGCTCTCAACATCAGGGGACCATGTATGACCAATCCAATACTCTTACACTGACAACCATCAGAGCATACCATGGATATGGGGAGTGCACACACCTTTAATGATTTGACGCACCCAACCTTGATCAGCCATGGGACCAAATCACTGCATATCTTAGCAGTACATGAGCCCGGTATGTGACAAATGTCCTGCACTTTCACATGCAATGTCTATGGATTGTGTTAGGTGTGTGGCTGCTTACCACGATGCATACCCACAGTGTGGGCATATGTGTGCACACCCTTATCATGACGGTTTATCACACCTTTTGTTGTGTGTACTAAGCAGTCACTACTCCTGGCAGGAGTATACAAGCATGGGCTATCTGCATTTGCCAGTGTATGTTCAGTCTGCCCTACACATGTCCCCCTATTCTTCATGACTGCAAGGTCTACTCATGTGCACATCCCATGGTGTTCACACACTGCCGTCACTATTGCTGTGGGAGTAGGGTTATGGCTGCCACAGGTCCTGCACCTGACTATGTGCAGATAGAGCCATTTCTAGCATCCTTAGGATCCCTGTTGCAGTGCACTGGTGTGTCATGCTGACACCCCCCTTCAGTCTTTCTGCAGATGCAGGACAAGTAAGCCCTACACATGTGTCACTTTGTAGAGTCCCATACACTGAACACCACATGTTACAGCCTAGTCCCAGCTGACAATGTGGACTACTGTAATGCCTTATGCCATAGTGTATATCTGCAGCAGTTGTCATTGTCCTACAGGAATATACGCTGGTGTTGCACTGTATATGGGTGTTGTTCCGAACATGTCCCTACCGTAGACCATGTCCCCTACCATTATGTTACTCCCTGTGGGCACAATCCACAAGGACAGGATGCTAGTTTTCATGCAGGTGTCTGACATACCCTTCCAATACCCCATCATGATCACCCCTGTGACACTGTGCATTTCACAGCAACAATACATGCACATGTAAAGTATGCATTCTGGGTGGGTGTGTTAGATGTGTGCATGGAATATACCATCCCCATTACATGGCTGGTTTGTTGGAAAGCATCTACATTAACCATACTCACCAGCTACAGGCTGCTGCCTTGGTGGTATCCCGGAGGGACCTACATAAGAGGGTGAGAGATGCAATGTCAGTGATCATACATGTGGCAGTGCTACAAGGTGGGTGCAGTATTACAATACATCAATGGGACATTTCCACAGTACTACCACATCTGGACATCTGTTTATCACTACTATGCAGCAACACAATATATGTATGACATGTCAGATATGCATGATCTACCTGTACCGATGTGGATGTATATGGAACAGTGGTCTACTGATGTGCCCTGTGTCCATGCCTGCACACTCCTTGGTCTGTGTGTGGGTGGCACCCACCTCCACAAAGGTGTCTGGCGGTTGGTGGCTGGCCGGATGGGCAGGTGCCACGAGGCTGGCCAGGAGGTCCTCCACATGTGTTGGGGGGATGGATGGCATGGCCCTCCCCTGTGGTGAGGTGATTCCCCCTGACTGCAGCAGCATGCCAACAAGCATTATAAAGCAGGACAGTACAATGATGCTGGACCTGCTCATAACTGTGGTTGTGCAGTCTGACATCATTGACCCTGTTGACTAGGTCATTTCATAGGGCGGCCCACTCCTGCTGGTCATGGGTGACCCTGCCAAACAACACAGGGTAGTGCTGGATTAAATACATGATCAGCACTTCATTTTCGGCTGCTGAATATGTTGGCAGACGTGCATGTGACATCTTGGCTGAAAGACATAGAGATGGAAACAGGTCTGAGCAGCTCATACAGCAAGGTTACCACAGTTCTTAATACACATCTCTGTCACCCCCCACCATATCAAGCTACAACAAACTGTACACACAACTCATTAGGTATGGCTACAGCTAACCTACCAGTGGGACAGATATTGTATTGTGCCACACTTTCTGCTATGTGATTGTAGCCATGTTCCCTGTGTGGACACTATCACTGCTGGCCTCTTACAAACTATTTACCTGCATGCCATTGTCAGGGCCACTGTGGTTCCATATATATGCCTGTTGTATGGCTGCTTTGTGATTGCTGCACATCTGACATTCTGTGTTATTGGGGATATCTATGCATGCTGTTGGACATGTTCCGGGATTGTGTAGACTATTACTACCAACATATGTTCTATAACAGTGACACAATAACATGCCTATGCACTATTACCCAGCAGAACCACCTCTCCAAACCCATCTGCCCATGTTATCTGGCCACATCACATGTGTGTCCCACCCTGGGGCCTCCTCATCTACTGGTTCAGCAATACCGTCAGGTGGAACCAACTCAGGGGATGTTGTTCCCCCTGGGGGCACACACATACATGTTCCTATCCCCTGAGGTCAGGTTCATGGTCTGTTCCATAATGGGCTCCACAGACACATGTGGGATGTGCTACATCACTCTGAGGCACCCAGTACATATTCACAGAGCTGACATGCTCCTCCTGTTTAGTCTCCAGGTGAGGCACCTTCAGGACATGGACTGCTGTTGTGAGTAGCAGAGGATGGGAGGCTTGTTCCCATTGTGTCCACATTGGGGCCCATGGGACGTCCACATCACAGACCACACACACCATCCAGGGTGTTTACCTACCACGTGTCACATATCACCCCTGTAGACTGTTCTCTATAGCTACCAACCCTGACCACCTCCACAACTATACCTGCCATACTTCCCCATATTCCAATTCCATACTTCACAGATGAGGGAAATGTGGTCCCAACAAGTGGTTAACATTTGACATAGCCGTCTAAGTTGCACACACTGCCAGCTGTAGATATCTGTGTGTACTGCTATGTGTGCTGTTTCCTCACACATAGCATACATCACTGTGGTAGTAATATAGGGGAAATGTATTTGCATACATATATGTTTGTGTGTGTGTTTGTATATATGTAGACGTGCATATAGGTATATATCTATATATGTGTAGATATATGTGATGTTGTATATATGTGCTCATATATATGTCTACACATGGGTATCTGTATATTTGTGGGCATACATGCCGATATATATATATATATATATATATATATATATATATATATATATATATATATATATATATATATATATATATATAAACATGTTCATATATTATATATGTGTACATATGTACACATATGTATACCTATATGTGAGGTACATTCAGGCATCAGGTCCACAATCTCACAACACCTTCCTGCACAGCTGCACTTTTCTGCCATGCTACAACACAGACAGGTGTCACATATGGACACAACCTGACATTAGCGGGGGTATATGTAGGACCAGATTGCAGGTAACCCTATTATACACCTATGCCATTCCTGCATGCTAAATCACAGATTAACCTAAATATCCTGCAAAGGGTGGGCTGTGGATCCCACATGTCCATCATAATGGCATTACTTCCACCACCAGCTATTGGCCACGTAACATGCATACTTCCCATTACAAATCACACACTATGATGGCTTACATCTTGTCAGTCAATGCTGATCTGCACAGTTGACGGCTATGGCCCGCTACCCACAGGGACAGACACTATTGTCCATAGCAGTTGTTCAGTTGAACATCATTACAACAGCACCTGATGGCACATATAAGTCATTCCACATCATCTAACCCATTATTATGGACCAAGTACTACATTCAATTACATGCATATATACTTCACATACCTGTTGATCTATATATATATATATATATATATATATATATATATATATATATATATATATATATATATATATGTTATATCTATTTAAAGTTTTATATATATATATATATATATATATATATATATATATATATATATATATATATATATAAATATATATGTATACATATATACACACATACATCTACATGTTGAAATACATTCCCTGTACTGTTGAATGACTGGGCTAGATGATATGTTTGTGAAAACATCAGGGTTATGTATGTCTGACATGGCTTAGTGGTAAATCACTTTGGCGATGGTGTGCAGGGTCCTGAGTTTGAGCCTTGCAGACAATGTTTATTTTGTTGCTGGGCAGGACAAGGGCAGCTGGATACAGAGTGATTAAGGCTCTTTTAAGCAGTTGTAAGTGGGTTTGCGTGGGTTTGTGTGGAGGTAAGCACTGCTAAATTCCAGTTACAGTTTCTTTTACTAATTTTGCTTTTCAATTGCTTAACCTGTGTAGGCATTGCTTACCCTTTGTGCAAATAGGCTTAAACCTGCTTACTGCTGCTTATAAGTGCTTACTTCCTCTTACCCCCATGCTAATTTCTTTAAAAGAAAAGAAAAAAAGGGTTGATAGGAAAGTGGTGAAAAAGGGGCACAAAGGGGGAAAGACAGTAGGAAAAATAGCTAGGGATGTGCAGGAAGGGTGTAGGGAAGGTCCATAGCTGCCCATTTCTTCTACAGCAACAGCTGTGGATATACACTGAATATGGAGGTAGATTTTGACACTCAATAAAGCCATGTGAGAGGGGTGAGGATGACAATAATATGTTGTGATGCCAATTAGACAAGATTACATGTGTCCAGTAGACACATGTGCAAAATGGACAGCTATGTATGGGGCGAGATTTTATCGGGAACAGATTGTTTTTTTTTTCAGGTGAGAGTGGGATGTTGGGGAGGGATAGTAGGTATATTTGGGGAGGTAGGTTGTGTAGGTTAACATACAAGACAAACAAGATGCATACAGGGACAGTATATGACACATGTGGGGGGTAAACACCTTGATGGGGAGGGGTGTTGGGAAATTGAAAGCCAATGAGCCCCCTAGTGGAAACAGTGGGACTGAGATCTCCACCCATGGGCAGTCACTACTGCACCTTCACAGTCCTGAAGGTGGCTGTGCTGGGGGCTGAGTTGTAGAGCCAGGCCAACCCTCCAGTTTTGACACACAGCCCTCGAGCTGGCATAGCAGATCTCCAACCTCCCTGCTGAGTTCACTATGCACCACGACTCAGACCTGGCGATGGGTGACAGGTTCCTGTCCGCGCCCACTCCTAGGGTGGAGGATGAGACCCATCCCCTAAGGTGGTTTCACCTGAAGGTGGTGCAGGACCAACGGACAAGGAGGTCCCAGGTTGGGCCCCAGACATACTGGTGCCCAGTGCCATGGCCAGCTGAGGTGGGACAGGTGGGTCTACTGAGACCAGCCTTCCCAACATGCTATAGTGTTGAGATTTTATCATCATATGTGGGTTAGTAATAGTCAACACATTTTAGGTATAACAGCATGAATATATATTCCCATTAACCCAGACACCAGATACGGAACAGTTGCATATCAAATGGAACACATGCATATATGGGACCACAGTGGTAATAACAACAGCATGCAGGTACATCGATGGCACCATTCCACCAATGTTGGAATAATTCACTATAGTACATGCATGGAAACAAATTTAAATATATATATATATATATATATATATATATATATATATATATATATATATATATATATATATAAATATATATATATCAACCAATAGGACATAATTAGAAGAGTGGAGTCATTACATACCAGTTGGGGTGGGTATGTAGTTTATTGTTGGAGATATGGTGGGGGGAGAGAAAGAAATCAATTAACAACTAGTATATTCCTGTAGTCCACATTACTTTCCTAGTCAGTGCTATCTGTACCTTACAAGTATTACTACACTACCCTATAGCCTTAGTTTGGACAGTGATATGGCTGTCATCATCATTATACATGAACTGCTTTTACCTGAAGTATACCTGGTATACCTGTGGAGGGAATGTTTGTCAACACTAACTATTTCTACACATACTCCCAGATTCCGGGTTGATGTTGTACACATAGCTATCCAACTCTTTCTGCACAGACTCCGGCCATGTCTTGACCACATGCAGGTGTACTGGGACATATCTAGATTATTGCCCTCTTCAATCTTTAGTGACTTACCACTCACATATACATGCTTTGCTACACAGTTATATTATGTAGCACAATGTGGGTGACAGTGATCAGTGATACTTTTTTATTCAGAGCAACTGCAACACTCACAATTCCATATAATACCAGAGTAAACAGTACCAGTACAGGGTATGAAGGTTTTTATTTCTTAGCACAGTGCTCATATCCGACGTACTTGTGGGAACAGTGTTTGTTAGCACTACCTGAATGTTGCCACACAAAGTTCCAGGTGACACATTAGTATTATACACATGCAACTCACTCTGTTACTGTACACACTCTGGTCACAGTGTGACAAAATGGGGGTGTAGATAGGACATACTTGGCTTATTACTCTCATAATAGTTTCAGGAGTTGCTAGAGTGACAGGTTTGTTCTCACAGATGTGTGACAATCAGTTGTATTCCCTGTTTGCTGCCTAAACATCTGGGATCATCCCACAGACTTACCAGGGGGGCAGGGTGACAGGCGGCAGAAATGGGTCAATATACTGCACATTCTGGTCTTATCTGTACAGTTGTGGGGTATGATTCTGTATGCAACCTACTTCCACTTCCAGGATTCAGACCATGGCTATGTCTGCTACAACTTAAACACTGTCCATCAGAGTTGTGTGTGCTATATAGATATTGCTGTATATCTCCTATCTGCTTTCTGTCTTATAATTCTCCTGTGGTTTTGCATTCTGACCTTGTATTACAACACTCTTATGCAGGATTTCCTAGACAGTTATATTTTGTAGGATGGTGCGGGCAATAATGATGAGTAATACCTTATTATTCAGAGCAATTGTATCAGTCACAATGCCATACAATACCAAAGTACACAGTACCAGTGCAGGATATCATTCTTGTATTTCTGGGCACGGTGTTGGTATCTGACAGACCTGTGGGAGAAATGGTTGTTAGCACTACCTGAATGTTGCCACACACAGTACCAAATTCCACATTACTATTATGCACATACATCTCTCTCTGTTACTGTACACACTCTGGCCACAACTTGGCAACATGGGGGGTGTAAATGGAACATACGTGGCTTCTTACTCTCATACGGTTTGGGGAGTTGCTAATGTGCCAGCTTTGTTCTCATAGATGTGTGTCAATCAGTTGTATTTCCTGTTTGCTGCCTATACGTCTGGGATCATCCCACTGATTTCACAGGGGGACAGGTTGACAGGCAACAGATATGGGCCACTTTACTGGACATTCTGGACAGTTGTACTTTGAAGCCATCATAAGACTGGATACTTTGGAGCCATCATTTTGCTATGGTATAACTCCATTCACAGCATGAATATCTTGTAAGTGAATTTAATTTAAGTACTGGAAATGTTTGCAGGTTTTTTGCTATATATGTTGCACTTTTAAGTTTTATATTGTTTATCCACACTACCTATTCTCCAAGAGAACTTTACTTCATTGGCCATTGTTGTACAGTGTTTCATTTTGAATATTGTTCTGGACAGTTGTGGGGTATGATTCTGTATGAAGACTACTACCCCTGCCAGGATTTGAACCATGGCTGTGTGTGCTAAAAATACAACAGTTCACATCTCAGTTGCATGTGCTATTTGGGTTTTGTTTGCTGCTTTTTCCCTGTTTTCTTTCTATGTGTCTCTCGGTTGTACTAAATGGCATCTGGGGATTACAGCAGTCAATATATAGGCATTCCTACACATTCTATTTATGGTGCACAGTGTGGGTAACAGTGCTTAATACAACAGTACTATTCTGTGATTGCAAATCTACATTACCATATGATACCAGAATATACACATGCAGTCAGGCTATTACGCTTTTATTTATATACAAACTATATGCGACTCTTCCTGCCATATTCTCCGGTGCATGCAGTACTTGCCTTAAACAATACAGGTTTTATACAGGCAATTAATGTACTAATACTTGTAGATTTATTTCCTATGACAGTACATGCAAGAGCATTATTGACCTGCCTCGCATCGCAACCTCTCCAGGCAACTTCCATGGGCTTCCTAGTTCACGGCCCACTCACTTGCAGTTGTGGAGGACATAAGAGCAATATTTAGCCATACCTATTCATGATATACATGAGCTGGCAATTATTACGCACATAGTGGAGTGATACTTACACACAGCTGGGACATCCCCTGCCATTCTAGCCTCTTGGATCCACTGCTCCAAGAGGTCCTCCTTACACCACTTCAGGTCGGCATAGTGATGCCTGCCCAGCTCACCAGTTTGGGGTATGCCAGTGGCACTGGTGAGGTCACGGGTGAGACAGTCCCAGGCTTCCACCTTATACTGGGAACCCTGGTACTGGCCCTGCAGCAGTCTCTGCTCGTGGTCTTTGACAAGGAGTCCTGCTATGACTCTGGACTCCTGGATGCACCAGCACTGTGCCTGAAAGCGCACTACCTCTCCCCTTCCTGACATGGAGCCTACAAAGGGAAGCTACAACTGGTTATGAGATGTATTCCCACCTGTTGGGTTTAAGCAGGGCCAATTTCTCACACTTTACCATGATTGGACGGTTTTGAAAAGCCTAGGCTATGGGCAAACCTGTTTACCTAAGGTTGACATTGTTTAAAGGGGTATTACACTGGGCACATTGAGTTAGCTGGCCTACATATTCCTTACACCTCCTAAGCTGGCCTGTGCAATGCTTAGCATTGCTTACATTAGACTTAGCATTATATTTTCTTTCTGGCACTGATTTATTATTCATTACATCTTATATATCTGCCTGGTATCCATGATTCATGTGTACGTACACTGTATGGGGTCCTTGTGTTTTATTGGGGACTTCAACACTCTGTTACAATTACACCTCACATCTTGGCTTACTGCTGCACTCCAGTTCACATATTTATGTTATGTAGTGGGTTATGGAACATATGAGTGTATACTGATTCCTTTCACAGGTTCTGTTTGATTTTACTATAGTGAGGACTTGTTTGTTGATACCTCATTTTTCTATACTGCTGTGATGGCTTGGTGGTTGACTACTGTGACTGCAGTATATAGGGTCCTGGATTCAAGACCTTCAAGGCTGTTTGTTTTGTTGCTGGGCAGAGCAATAGTCATTGGATACATAGTGAGTAAGGCACTTTTGAGCAATTGTAAGTGGGTTTGCATGAGGGTAAGCAATGCTAATCTCTGGTTACTTATGCTTACAGAGAGTTAGCTTCAAAATTGCTTAACCTGTGTGTATTCCTTACCCCATGGGCTTAAACACACTTACTAGTGCTTAAATATGCTTACTACTGCTTACACTTGCTTACTAGTGCTTACTCCCACTTACAATTCCACTAATTTAGACAGTAATATCTAATGGTTTTTGGGAAGATGGGGGATTTGGAAGTGGTATGGAGTTGACATTCATTACACATTTTACCTTTCATTTGTATCCATGATTCCTGTCTACATATACCACATGTGCTTATCTGGGGACTTTGCAACATTATGACACTGACACCTCACATGTGCATTTACTCCAGTACTCCATTTCACAATTCATAGGTTCATAGATTAGTGCTTGGCTAACTGTCCTTGTGAGACATTTTAAGCCTAGCCAATTACCCCTTGTGAGACTCAAACCCTGCACCTTGTGTTTGTAAGGCAACACTTTAACCAGTAGTCCACCCTCCCAACCCCTCACTATATGTTATTTTGTAGGTTATACAGCAAACAAATGTTCATAAATTGATTTCACATGGAAAATGAAATATGTGGTAATGGGATTCGAACCAGCAAGGCCTGCCTATAAGGCGAATGCTATGTCCACTACACTATTGCTATACTGCTTCATTTGCATATATCTTCCTTGTTATCCTCTTCAGCCATTTAAGCTGCATTAACCGTAGCTAAACGATGGGCACACCCACACACCTATGGTTAGCTTTAATCGGGTTCATAAAAAAAAAGGGTTTGTTTATTTTATATGTATTTACTATTGCTGTTGTACACGTGGGGGTATGTTGCTGGGGATATGCTGACACCTATGAGCAGTCTCGCTCATTCCTTTGGCCTTTGTGCTGTTCTTCATTGTGGGGGTGTGTATATTCTGAGAGCTCTGCTCTCAGACATGCCCCCTGCATTTGTACATGGTCCGTGTAAGAGTAGGAGTGCAGAGAGCGTGCCTTCATTAATATGCATGGCGTGCTGCCGTCCTGCTTCTAAATGGCCGCTTCCATGCAGGACTAAGCTAGTCCTGCACAGAAGAATAGTAAATCCGGGGGAATGTGAAGTGACATTATCCTGACTAACATCTGGGCAAAGGGAAGGACATTCAGTTTTCTGAATAGACATCCTACTCAGAACATAGCTGATGACATAAAAACTGAATCTGCACTGAAAACATTCAGTCTGACAGTCCTTTAAGAAAATTTAGAAGCTAGGGACAAGTAGAGCATGAGGAAGGAATGGTTGCACAGCTAAGGTTCCCACTTAAATAGCAGCTATAGTGCATATTAAGAGCTATAGCAAGCTTGTTTTGTTTCTGATGTCTGTTTTCCTCTTAGTAGTTTGGAGGTTTGTCATAGGCTTGGAGATGAAGTCACCAGCAGTCAGAGTGCAAACATGGACAACTTTTCCACTTTAACCCTGATTTTTGCTATCATAGTAATTATTGTGTGCTATGTTTTCACTTAGTCTGCTTGTAACTTTATCTTCATTGACCCTTGCCCTATCAGGCTGTTTTCTTTTTCCTATCCAGATGAGTTAGGCCCGATTCTATACCAGATTGTAGTGGCCTCTCTTCACTATAGGATCTTTCCATCTGTATTAAAGGAAGCCATTGGCATTGGTTACTACTACAGAGAGGAAAAAAAGTTGCCTTAGATTTGGATGATCTGGACAATTGAATCCTTATTAACAGCATTTGCTTTCTCAGCAAAATCCTGGAAAAGAAGGTTTATGAGGATATGGATTGTTATTTATGAGACAATATGTATGGCCCACCTGTACCATTAGTGCTGTGGCACAGAGAGACAGATAAAGCTTTGACTATGGTCAAGGTGACATGAGTTTGGTTGGAGGATCAGATGTCTGAAGTGATAGTAGTGGAAGAGTGGGTGCATCCATTCCGAGGGTGGTGATGTGTGCTTAGATTTATTGCATGTCTGATCCCTGGTCATGTCTGGGGACAGTATCCTAAAGATGAAATTGACAGATTAGTAGGTAGAACACTCCCTGCAGCAACCTGGATGAATTAATATCCTTAGTTGCCCCAAGCCTTACTAACATTAGAAAAGGGGAGACCAGTAGGGGTAAGAAGACACAGTGTTTGAGATGAGGCCCTGGGGTCCCCTGATGGTCTGCTGCAGAACTGAAAAAGGTAAGCAAAAAATAAATGCTTAATAGGGTTGTTAAAGATCTCCTTGTAGTGACTGACCAATATTATTCCATCCTGTTCCTATGCCATCTCTCATCCACTTTTGAAAGAGTGGATCATAGGATCTTGTTAGTTGGCAGACCACTTACAATTTCATTTTGGCATCCAAGGATTAGTCCTGGATTGGTTTGCTTACCATATCTCTGTGCGTACACAAAGGGGTGTGTTAAGGATAAAGTCCTCTGCTTCATATTCTGTTACTTGCAGTTTACAACAATAACATAGTAGACCATTTAGATGCTTTCTCTTGGAAAACTAATTCTGAGGACACATATGCAGATAATATTTTTCTTAAAAAGCCATAGGGCATGTGTGAATGCATATGACTGTGCAAATGCATACACATGAGAGCAAGATTAAATAGATTTAGCATGACAGCTTATATATATTTTAACAAATAGGAAGACAAAGTTGAGAAGTGCCACTTAATAACTAAAATTGCCCTTTGATTCTTTCTAGCCATATTACAGGCTGAAAGGACAAGAGTAAATAAGATATATGTAGTGTAATGCATTAATTTAACCAATGTGTTTTGAGAGGCAGTGAGATGCTGCTGTATCCAGAAAGAAAGACAGAGAGGCAAGGGAAACATGCAAACTTCAGCTCAAATCCATCCATCAAAAATTAAGAATGGCTCCCCTGCACCCTTGTGACATGTAGCCCTGTCTGAGCTGGGGATTGCTGAAGGAAGGATCATTGTGTGATTTTTCTATTGGCAGACTAGTTTAAAAGTGTTTCATTTTGTTTGTATATAAGCTCTGCATTTACACGTAGCTGCACACCTTGCAATGGGGGTTAGCAGTGCCTTTACAGACACAAATACTTAGAAACTTTTTTTTGCTAGGCACCAGTCAGTGAAACCCCTACAGGTTACATGCTGCTCTGTGGACAATGCAGCTGCACAGTTCTGCACTGAAGGCAGCTCAGCTGAGCACTGAGAAGCATTGTCCCACTTTTCATCCTTGATCTTCTATATAATAAGTCACCTTGTTGATCCCAGAGTAATAGCTGATCTAATTTGCCCTCTCACAAATGAATACTTAAGAATTACCTGCTACTATGGACAGTCAGTTTCCCAACATTTCTCCAGCCAGCCAGATTGACATGAGCATCCTAAGGCAATGTAGCAATTGCCTCATGTATACTGACAACCACTTGTTCCTAAAGCAAATACAGTATGTGAGCCATGTAACTATACCATGAAACTAGAATCAGTCCTCTCACATAACAATAAACAAGACATCAAACAGGTTGTCAGCACACACACCTCTCCACTCACACAACATAAGGTCAAAACACATAAACCCACATACATGGATGTACTAACAGCATGCCCAATGACCAGAGACCTCCCAATTGCAAACAAACTACACATACTGGTGCACAACCAGAATCCACCAATACACATAACAACACACATATCATTGTCTCAACAATTAATCCCCTAAGGCAAAATACCTCAAAACCTAATGTCCTAGTCATCGGCGACTCAATAGTGAGACACATAGATGTCTCCCTCACTAAGATGAACAAGGAGAAGGGCACGATCAACTGCCTGTCAGGTGCCAGAATCTGTCAAATCATGCATGCACTCAAGTCAATAAGCAACAATTACCATTATGACCCTATCATAGTACTAGATGGAGAGTGAATGACTTGAGATGTACCTATCTGGGGTATATGAAGAGAGACACAACTAAACTCTCAGATTATGTGTCCCAGGCTGGTATGTCCCTAGCCCTAAGCAGCATTCTACCTTCACCTAGGATGATGCCAGAATACAGACAAAAATTATTGCTTTCAATAATTGGCTTAACTTCTGGTGTCACTCCAAGGGGGCTCCAGTATCTGACAGCTTGGGGTGACATGGTTGACAGACCACTCTGCTTTGCAAGAGACGGCCTTCAGCGGTCTCCTCAAGCCTTTCAGATACTGGCAATGATGCTTGCATCCCCCATAGTGTCTTTTTAGGCAATAACAAAACAGCAAAACTTCTGACATAAAGATATCCACTAGAGACAAACTCAAGGTCATGCTGCTTAATGCTAGGGAGCATAAACAGTAAATTGCACTCCCTGGAAGCACCCCTCACCTTGGAAGATGCTGATGTCTATGTAGTCACTGAGACTTAGTTCAAGGTCACAGAGAGCATCCTGGATGTACAAGGCTTCAATACCTTTCACATGTTCAGATCTCAAAATGAGAGTGAAAGAACCAAAGGTGGAAATGTATCCATTTTCATTAAATCCAAATGCAGCTCAAGACTCGTAAACAATATGAGTCTCTTGAGATACTCCAAGTCCAAATAACAATAAGCAAAATACTCTACTCCACATCATCGCTAGCTACAGGTCCCCCACCATGCACCAGAAGATGCACCCCAGCTATCTGGACTTGCTATAGTCACTCAGTATAAAGCCAAACACCTTGGTCATGAGAGATTTCAACTATCCTTACATCAACTAAGCAACTTACATGAGCACAAACACAATTGCTCTGAGGTGTCCGGATTTTTTTAATTCAAATGCCCTGGAACAGTTGGTCTGTACCCCCACAAGGGGCTCAAATGTCTTAGATTTAGTGCTCACCAAAATGGGGGGTTCAATGGACAAACCCCTGTGTGTTGCCTTCCTACATAAGGTCAGACCATAAATCAGTTCTCATTTGAAGTAAAGATCAGACCTGACACCCTCACAGGACCAAAAAAAAAAAAAAACTAAAAAATTTCTCCAAAACAAACTATAGCCTACTAAGCTATGGTATAAAAAGTTACAAAGTCACTGCTAACACAGTCAACAATGACTCCTATGCAGAAGAGTACACAAATACTCTGTATAGCTACTTAAACAAATTCATAGACTCAGCTGTACCTGACAGGACTAAAACTAGATCCTCCTGAAAAAAAAAGCCACCCTAGTGGACTGTAAGTATAAATAGGTTATAGCCCTAAATACAAAAAAAAAAATCTTGTTTTTGTTATAGACAAGATGATTGTGATAAACTTCAGTGGGGATTTAGGCACACAACTTGAGTTTAAGGAACTAACTTGGCAACCACAGCTTAATGCAGCTGCTGCTCCAGGCATTAATGAAGCAGTTTCTCTTTCTAGCATTTTAAAGATGAAAGCAATTTTGGTGTGATTTTTTACCATAATTTTAACACAATTTTCAGTGTTAAACATTCTATGTGATTGACTCAGATATATTTTAATATCTAGTCTATGTAGAACAACTAACTACAAATGCCAGGATTGGTTCTTTAAGAAATTGCACTTGGCAGTTGAGTGACATCATAATTTATTCCTCTATTTTAAATGTAATTGGATGAAATATTTTTATTTAAATGTTTTTTTAATGGCAGGTTGTTACTCTGATGAAGTCTTTACATTTATAAGCTGAAAGCGCTCAATCTGTGGTTTATTTCATTAAAATTTGTTGAAGTGCATTGAAGTTTGTTTTGGAGTGTCTGTTACACTTTTTGTTTTTTATTTATTATTAGTTTATAACAGCATAAACCCCTGCCAATCTTGGTGAGACTTGATGCCTATTGAAATAAGGAACAAGTGTTTTGATGTTCTAGAAGGAGAGGAAATTATATAAGTTTCGTGACTCCAGGATATTTGCTGATAATGATTATTTACTGAAAACCTGTCTAAGATGGAATGCCTATTTCTCAGTCATAAGACTCTGCATAGAGCAAAATTTAAGATTTAAATTATTATATCCGGCTAACTTTAGAGTGTACTTTCCATTAGGTATAAAAACCTACTATGATCTGGATGAGCAATAACTGACTTGATGAGAAGGAAAGCTAAAATACAGAGTGGACACCAAAACAATGCAATACTAAATGAATCAGCAGCATCCAGAAACCTAGGACATCTGATTAGACAGGTTACTTATCAACCCTTTCAAATTTTTAAGCAGAAGATGGGGAGAATACCTGACTAATGTGGGAAAACACTAAAAAGATTTTGCAGTAGAGTAACTTCTCCTCATCCCCCTAACATCCCCTCCAGTACAACTCTTTTGTGTGTGGACTTTTAACTCCCAGTGGGTGTGGCTTGAACCTTTAAAAAATGAAGTTCACACCTTACACTTCAAACAAATATTCCTCATTGGAACCATAAGTGTTACTAGAAAACTGTAAATGGCAAACTATTCAGGATAAGTTAATCTTTACATTAGTGACATTAGTTCAGTCTGATACTTTAAACTGGATTTTATAAGCCAAAATAAAGGCAGTGAATATTAATTTTATAATGTTGTATAAACTGCTTATGATATCTCAATAAAGACACATAATGCCAGCAAGATTTACTTCAAACAGACACGAGCTTTAATAAAAGGCCATGCAGTTCTGTCTGTGTTACCTGAATGTTGAGCTCTCCAGAGAAATATGAAAATTATTATAATACAAATAAACAGTATACAAATAATGTTCAATATCTCTCTAGCTGCATTAGACAGAGGACAAATAATACAGTTGTGTTTGCCACCATGTATGCCTTAAGATAAAATCTTCTGAGTCCTAGTATGTAGTATAGTTTTGGAATTATTAATGCAAATCTGAAGAAGCACTATTTAACACCTACAGGCATCATTAGGAGGTAACTGCAGAAATGCCTGGAGGTGCATTTGGCTGTAATGAGTTAAAAATAACAGTTGAAGTGGAGACACAAGAGGAGGATGAGATGAAGGCGAACTGGTCTTCAAGTACAATCTGGAAACCTCACTACAAGTATAAACAGTTTAGCATTTGGTCTGCTATTCCTTATTTTTTTTTTTGGCAGACACAAAACTTTACAACAAGGGAGAGATTGGACTGAGCTTTCTCTCCCTGGCTTTGCTCATAATTATGAGGTAATCATGTAATTGGCTACATTGCTCTGTAAAGTGTGTAATAATATCAGTCTCCTCTACTGCTAAATATAAGAAGAATAAGTCAATTTGGCACAAGAAGATAATGAGGTTAGGATAGGGTTTGGTATGGTAATCTGGCATCCTATTTCTGTTGAAAAAGTATGAGGTTTGAATATTTTTAAAATGCCCACACATAATGCTGAGTGTCAGTGCCTTCGGTGAATCCATTACACCTGTTAGGAAAGGGGGACCCAAATAGAAAGACATTGAGAATAACTGAATTTTAATACAGAATTGGACATAGATAGCGATTACATGCAATGGGAAACCTAAAATGTGGTGCTATGATTGAGGACTTGCTTTTTGTGGACAATAGGAGACACACTCTTAAAATATAGCTTTACACCAGCTACAAGAAGAATGCTATTAGTCAGTAGTATAACCCATTAGGGTATTCAGCAGGAATCTGACTCTGCTTCTAGCATGGAATGTGGCACCAGCACGGCTGAAGAAAATAACCTAGTGAACAGCAGCTGACACAATCAGAGGAAGCAAGAGCTTTTATCAGCAAGAAAAAGGTGGTCTTTGTCTAGTAAATAAGATGAATGGTAAATCAGCTGGAGCTAGTGGTGAAAGCCATACACTCAGAAGGATTAGAGCTGACCCTGAGAAGTATTCAAAGGAAGCGAGTGGAAATGTTTAAATGCATTTAAAATAGTAGATCTTATTGGAAAGTTGTATAGTGCTAGCTTGATGAATAGGCATGAAATGCTGAAGGATTATGTGTATGTTTAACAGTTCTGAGTTTAGGGAAATGAAGAGGGGTTCACAAGACTTTAGTGGCAGTCTATATGCCACGGAGAGCGAGCAAAGAGGAAATCAATAAAACATGGGGTGTATTATGGCAGTTCACCAAGCATCTTGATAGTAATGGATGACTGCAGGACCCAGAACACACAGATTGTAGCCAGGGGGAGTATTTGTTCAAAAATACAGTAAGACTTATGATCAGTAAGACTTATGATCTTCTGACCATTGTCTTGGGAATACAACCTGGGACTAGGAAATCCATTAATTACTCAGGCAGGTACTCTGCAGGTGTGAGACTGGATGATCTATTACCAAGGAACATTTACATTTCATTCAGTGGGCAGTAACTCATCCCATATCCCTAAGTGATCATGCCCCTATCATAACAAAATTACAGTTAGGAAGTTCATGAAGAGTACAGCGCCACTTGAAATTCCTGACTTATCTCTTGAGTATAGGTACATTTAAAGAGTGTTTGGATAGTCAATCGAAGAAAGGATTGGAGTGACCAGAATGAGATGAGTAGGATCTTGGTAAAATGTGGGATATAGTCAACAAGGAATTAAAAAGACGCATGAATAATTACTATTTAAAGGCACTGGAGGAAGTCAGATTGCTGCAAAAAAAGACAGGTTGGTGAACAAACACCAGATTTAGTTAGCAAGCTCAAGAAAGCTAAGGACAATTTGACAGAGTATTTTGGCCATTTTATTGCATTTAGATCTAATCTTGCAGCAGGGTTTCTACACAAACACACCTAAATTTATTACATTTCTGGCCCAGCAAATGGGACAACAAAAAAGGTGAAAGATTTATAGTAGAATTAAGGGAGTCTATGAGGGCAGGAGGGAAGTAGACCCACATAGAACTAGAAGTATAATGGCCAAACACTATAGTGAGGCATACATGCGAGATATGGAAGTAGACCCAGATAGAACTAGAAGTATAATGGCCAAACACTATAGTGAGGCATACATGCGAGGTACGGACGTAGACCCAGATAGAACTAGAAGTATAATGGCTAAACACTTTAGTGAGGCATACATGCGAGATACGGAAGTAGACCCAGATAGAAATAGAAGTATAATGGCTAAACACTATAGTGAGGCATACATGCGAGATACGGACGTAGACCCAGATAGAACTAGAAGTATAATGGCTAAACACTATATTGAGGCATACATGCGAGATACGAAAGTAGAGAAGTGGAAAACTGAGAAGCACAAATACCTAGAGAGGCTTCATCTACAGGAATTGGAGGAGGAAGATAAACAATGGTTAACATTCAGAATAACAGCAGATGAAATCATGGCTGCACTAACTATTCAGCATGGAGGGAAAATGCCAGGGGCTGATGGTATACAAAAAGAAGTATTGCGAAGAACTTATTCAGTAACTTAATAGAGGGTGGACACCTTCCTGATTCTTGGAAACAGGCAGTGATAGTAGGGATTCTGAAAGATGGGAAGAACCCTTTGGATCCAGGGGCATACAGACCCATAATGCTCATAAATCATGATTATAAAGAGTTGTTGGCAATACTGACAAGGACAATGGCCAAAATGTTGCCTACTCCAACTCACTTGGACAAATGTTTGTTTATTGAAGGCAGACATACATTTGATGATATCGTCAGGACCCCTACTAATACAACAAAAAGTAATACAAAGGGTGAAATTGCTAATGCTAACAGGCCTGGATGCAGAGAAAGCATTTGACGTGATCTGTTGGAGATGCCTCTGGGAAGTAATGAAGAAAAGGATATTCACAAGTAAAATAATTGATGTTTTGAGCAATATCTATCAGGTATCATGGGCAAGAATAAAATGTTCAGGAGAGCTGTAGAGTGCCATAAAAATTAGAGGCACTAGGCTGGGATGTTCCTAATCAGTGATATTATTCACGCTGTGCAAGGAACAGTTTCCAAACACAGACTAGCAGAAATAACAGGGTAATAACTGGGGAGCAAACAAGAAAAGATAGATTTGTTTCAAATGATGTGCTGTTGTATCTGTGAAATCCTGAAAAAGAAATGTAGTTACTTTTCTATGTGATTAAGTCTTTCAATAAGGTGTCAGGTTATAAGATTAATGAACAAAAACAAAGGCCACAGCAATAAATGATACCCCTATGCACTGGTTAATACAAAATTATCAATTGCTCTGGGGTCACAATAAAATGAGATATTTGGGGCTCAGGATTGGTTTGAGTGTCCAACAAGTGGCTAAAGAGATGTGGGATGAAACTCTTGGAAATAGTAGCATTTCCAAAAAATGTAATATGCTTCACAGAGATGGGGACAATAGAATCCAGGCAGTTAAAGTGTTCATTGTACCATTGGTATTGTATAACAGTCAACCATACCAACATATCCCCAGTATAGAAATGTGGAATATGCTGGAACATGAAATAAAAGACTTTTTTGGGATGGAAAGCCTCCGAGAGTTTGCTGTGAGAGACTAAAGGCATCAGTAGACAAGGGAGGATTGGGAATGCTAGACGTGAAAGCTTAGCATAAGGTAAAAAAATTAGAATGATCAAAATTCTACAAGCAAAAGATACAAGCAAAAGAATATACATCAACATGGAAAGTAGTGATGCATTAGTGGTTGGGACTAGGGAAACATAACAATTTGTCCAAATGAACATACTTAGAATTCTCCCCTTTAAGAGGGGTAATTGCCCCATTTCTCCGTTAGTGCTTCACTAAAGTAATAATTAAGGAATCCTTCAAACCCTGGCTTTATTTGATAACCCCAACAGGAGAAAACATTCTAGGTACACTGTACCCTGAACTCCTGCAACCATAGGTAGTATGGAGAAGAAAAGGAAAATAACTTAGATATTGAAAGAACTAATGAGTGGTAAGATATTAAGCTCTGGGAAAAGGGCAGGCAATAATTCAGTCTGGAAAATAAAGACTGTCAAGAGTATCTGTGTCTGATGTCTAAATTAAGGACCAACCTTAAAGGAAAGTGTGGCACCTCTACTAAACAAAGACTGGTAGAGATCCTACTATAGGATGGAAATGGAATATGGAACTCTGAGGAACTTATAGGAGACATTAAAGAGCCTTAGTTGAATTGCGGCTGGAAAAACTATGCTAAGCAAAGAAAAGTTTCTGCTGCAGTGGAATGAGCATGAGAAAAATAAATACGCATGATGATTATTTAATCTATTGATGATTGTAGCAAAACAAAGCATTAACAAGGCTGAGGAAAAATAAGGATCCCCAAGATAATGTAAGTGTGACTCATGATGAATGAGATCAAGAAGATAAATTGAGCAAAAGACATCAACAGAGTAAAGCAACTCTTTTGAGAAAATGGACCATATGGGACAGGCAAAATCTAGAAGAAACTGGTGGTAGAAACAAGGGGGGATATTAAACATTCACCATGGTTTTGACTTTATAATTTATACCTTGCTAAAAGACTTTGAGGGTGAATACGATGTGAGATCCAATTCAGTTGTTCCTATGGCATTCTGCTGTTTGCCTCCAACAAGTTATATATAGGTGTCACACCAAAAAGTAGAGATACATAGTCTCACCCATCAAGGATGACCCCAGTGAGCCACACAATGTACACATTTCCTTTTACTTAGATGAAACTTAAAGGTGGTGTTACACTGGTATAGCTAAATGGAGTAAGAATTATTGTATCAAGCCAGGAATGATTATCTGTAATCAACTGTATTCTAGTATTTGTGTACATAACGTGAATGTATTTCTTGTGAACAGATTAACACTACATTTAAACAATGCATTTTTAACAACACTCACAGAAACAAAACTTGATAAGACAAGTGTTAAAATGTCTGAGCACCCACTATGGATTGCATGATGCTGCACCCTTGCAATCATTAAGAGAAACAAGTAAACAGAAATTCAAAATGAAGCCACTTGGAAGGAGAAAAACACTTCATATCCACAAACTTATAATCCACTCAACTTTATTGCAAGACAAAAATAAAAAAATCACCATAAACACTTAACTGAGTCACTGCATTTTCGTCTTGCCCTATATAGACTTCATCAGATGTATAATTAATGCCATCACAGTTTCATATATACTGAACAAATCAATTAAAATGCAAATAAGCCACTAATAATTATTAATTATTGTTACATTGCCTGGATTAATACCCCAAATACAAAAACTTATACTTTCTTAAAATATTATATAAAAATACATTAGAAAAACAATAAAAAATACTTTCAATGAAAATGCAAATGTAACCCTTTTAAAAAAAATAGGGATGTAGCTAGAATGTAAAAAAAAGATGCAAAAACATTGCCATAACCTTTACAAGGGCTTCTTCTACTGACCAAATACCTTTATTACAAATAAAATCATTTTAAAGCTAAAAAAACTTTGAAAAGGTTCACTGTACTAATAACATATACTGAACCATAATAATAGCAGTAAAAAATATTAATAATAAAAAATGTTAAAATGCTAAAATAAAAGTCCCCAAGAAATTAATAAAATAACTAATTGACACTATATCAACTTAAATACCAGTTTGTATTTACAGTTTGGCTGCTCTGATTTTGAGAAGTGAAGTTATAGAAATAAAATTGTCATTAAGACCTGTGAATAGGTTGGCTTGCAATTTAATTTGCACCATAATTCTCTATATGCGATTCTTGTTTCCCATGGTCCTCCCCTTAAATCACTTTTTATTTCTTCCAATACCAAAAATAAAAACATTGCTCTTGGGTATACCTCAGTGTGTTTAAACAGAGCATTATTTTCATTCTTAGTACGAATGTCATAATTTTTTTATTTTTTATTTAATATTTGTTGACCGGGAATGCCCGACTAGGTTCCACAGATCCTGTTTTCAGCGGACGCCCGGGGAGAAATGCTCCAGAAGCATGTCTTTAGAAATAATAGTGTTCATAAATCCTTTTCTTAAGCCTATGCTCTGTTTTCCCCACATAAAATGCTTCACATTGGTCACAAACAGCAAGGTATACTAAACCAAGAGTTACAATTAGAGAAATTTCTACCTTCAATTGTTCTGTCCCTACAAGACAGGTATACCCTCTCCTTGTGCCAGATATAGGAGCACTGGAAACAGGCAATACATTTAAAAGTACCTTTTGTTCTAGCCTGAACCCCCATTCTAAAGACATTGTGCTTCTCTAATTGGTCTTTTAAATTGTGTGCCCTCTTGTAGGTCACTTTAACCAGGTACTTAGAAATTTCTGCTATATCAGTTAGGCCTACAAACCATCCCCATTCTTTCTCAATGTATTTATTTATTTATTTATTTATTGCATTTGTTAATCGTGAAAGTCCACTGGGCCTAGAATGAACCCATTTTCATTGGAAGCCTAGGGAGAAAAGCTCCACAATAATTACATACAATTAATACATATAAAATATTAATACACATAAGAATAACAAGCAGTAGAATTACAATCATGGCAAAACAGACTTAATAACAAGTGTACATACTAACACACATTAGTGTAAAATACATCTGCAAGGATCATAGCAGGGGGAAGTTAAATTCAGTGTAAGTATAGAGGGCTAAGGAGGGAAAGAAGTAAAGCTAATGAGCCAGCAAGTAGTAGGTAGGCAAAGATAAGAGAAAGGAAATGATAGTAATAGAAAAAAATACAAGTTTATATTCTTAATAATATGTGCATTACCATTAAGTTCTGTAATAAAAGCCTTATTATATACTTCATCCTTGTTAGTGTGAATGTTCTCATTTAAAACTTCATTTTGAATAGCTCACCTAATAATAGTCTAAATCTATCTTTTCTCCCTTCTAACACTTCAAATTTGATGTCTTGAATTAAGTCAAGTGGATAGCCTCTCCCTTTAAAGAGGCCCTCCAAAATCACAAATTCATCCTCAAAATCAGAATCAATTGAAATCATTCAACTAGCTCTAACATATTGTCTTTCAAAATGCTTCTTTTCTGGCAAAATGGATGAGCACTTGTAAAATGCAAATAGGAGTTCAAAAAGGTTTCTTTCCTATATACCCTAGAATTAAACTTGTTCCCAGTTTTATAAATAGCCACATCTAGGTATTTTAACACATCATAAGAATAACTGTAAGTACATTTTAAGAAGTCAGTGGTTTCACCCAAGTAGAGAATAAATTATTTTAACTTGTCAGCTGGACCTGTCCAAAGAATACAGACGTCACCTAGGTACTTCTTATAAAGCACCCAGCAACTGAAGTATGCAGAATGAAAAATGAATCTCTCTTCCCAGGCAGCTAATACAGTATTGGCATATGCAGGGGCACAAGCAGCACCCATTGCTACCCCCTGTATTTACTGGAAGAATTCTCCCCCAAAGTAGATATACTTACTTTGCATAACTAAGCCCATTAGATATAAATAAATAACATGTTATTTGGAATCTAAACCCTTTTCTTTTAATAAGGCTTCCTCAAAAAAAACATATGTTTATCATGTGGGATACTGATGAAGAGATCAATAATATCTATTGTCACAAAAATAATATCTTCTACTAATAAGTCATGTTTAACACTCCTTATGAAATCCCAAGAATCTTTCAAAATTTGTTTTCCTTTTATCCAGAACATCTTTAGTTTGCTGTCTATGTATTTAGCAAAATGTGCTGTCTTGGACCCTTCTGCTGCTACTAGGACTAAGGGGTGGGTCATGATTTTTTTTTTTTGTGAACTTTAGGTATTCCAAAGATAGAGGGTAATTTAGGCATATCAATTCTTATGTAATTATAGGTGTCAGCATTAATCAACCCCTCCAACATGTCACTTAACACCATATTAATTTTTTGATAAGAAATGTTGATTTCATTTTTAGACACCCTTTATACTTATAAATGTCACCTAAAATATCATACATTTTACCCTCATATGTAATCATGTCCATAATAACTGCTCCATCCCCTTTGTCAGGTTTCATAACCATAATTTTATTATTCCTTTTAAATTCTTCCAAAACATTCATTTCACCTATAGTTAAATTAGGTCTATGTTTACCCTTCAAAAATTCTTTCCTAATCTCATTCTCTACTAATACCTCAAAGGTTTTTTTAACTGAGGGTGTAGAGATGGGTCAAAAGTACTTTTCTTCCTTAGCTCTCCTTTACCTAAAATTTGTTTTGATGTATTTGTTGACATTAAAAGGTCTAAATTAATTCTCTTCACAAATAAGTTGAGGTCTAAGATTACCTTAGTTAAGTCCCCTCTCTTCTGAGGAATAAATTTGAGACCTTTAAATAACAAACTTTGTCACCTCACAGCAAGAGGCTCTCCAGTTCGATCTTCGGCTGGGGTGTCTTCTGTGCAGAGTCTGCATGTCCTCCCTGTGGTCATGTGGGTTTCCTCTGGGTACTCCGGTTTCCTCCCACATCCCCAAAGACATGCTGCAAGTGGATTGGACACGTCACAATTGGCCTTAGGCATGAGTGCGTGCATGTGTGTGCCTTCTGTGGAAGGTTGGGCACCGAGCTAGCAACTCTACACCATAAAAACTCCACTGTTAATCATGAGCGGACAAGGTGATCCACTGTGGCGACCCCTAACCGGGAAAAGCTGAAAGAGAGAGAGAGAGAGATAACAAACTAAAGACATCTGTTGTGAGTTCTAAATTACTATAGCTGAAAATATTAACATTATTCCAAATAAATCTATAATTTTCCCTATAAATCTCTATAGTTGGTGGTGGGGTAATTAATAACTCCCTCTTCCACCCATTTGTCGTCCCCTCAAATTGTAATTGTACTGTAGTGGGTTCCAGTTTTTTAGTCTTTAGACCTCCAAAGGGGTGGGAACTCTAAAGGGTCATCCAGATTCCTTCCTCTTTTCATAGCATAAAACTCATGCTGTTCACTTTAATATTGTGTACCACCTTCATGTTCCTTACCAATATTATGGGAGTAGCCATCTTTATTGTTATTAGGTTTAGGGTAACTCCCTTTTTCTTTGTACTCTACTACATCTCTTTCGAGCTTCCTTAATTTCCTGTTAATTAAGCTATCACATTTTCATCAACCCCTGTCCTAATATTATAGTATTTCTCTCTTTCAGTAGCCACAGTGAACAATAAATATTTTGTAATATTATAATTCATTTTCTCAATTTCCTTATGTAGTAAAACTTTGATTCTATCATTTTCCTTAATAACAGCCCTTAAAAGCTCAGTACCACAGTGATTAAAAATACCAATCAGTTCATCATAAAATTCAGTACTCTCTCTTACACTATTGAGGTATTTCCAGACTCTAATCTCTTTTGGGACAATGCCCAAACTAACACATTCATTTAAATAGGTATTTTCAATTTCTAAAGATCTATAGTTGAACATTAAATCAGACAGCTTGTTCAAGCTTTAATTAAATTAATCATTTTGTGGTTCTCTCCTATGTTCATTAAGCTTAAACCTCTGGGTAAAATTACAAAAAAAAAACAGTCACTAAGTTCAGTATTGTCCTGGTGAGAGTTAAAATTAAAACAGTCACCTTTATTGTGTTGGTATATGGGGCAATCAGTTTGTTGGTGTTCATCCATTGAAATATTCTATTCCTTGCCTCTTAGGAGAATCCTTGGGGTTCTCTGATAATCTGCATTAGTGTTTGCCATGTTTAAAGTATTCACCTCAATTTGGTGAGCTAACTTGCCATTGTTTTCTCTTGCTGCTCGCTTACAGTGTGAAGGAACTTCCTGATTAGCTACATCAGAAGCTTTGGAAATGAAGTTAATTATCGATTGGTTGATAGGTGTCAGTAGATCAATCAGTTGAGTGAGCTGTCCAATTAGATTTCTAGTTTCACCAATTTCCTTGTAGCTTGCTCTGTCAGCTCCCAGTATGGTGGATTCCCCTTCTATATCTCTACAGTGAACAAAAAACAGAAAACAGTAGACGAAGAAACAGTGGCTAAAGCATACTCAGTACTCAGAAATCCAAAATGAGGGCATTTGGAAGGAGAAAACCACTTCAAATCCATGGATTTATAATCCACTCAGCTTTATTGCAAGGCAAAAATAAAAAAAATCACCATAAATGCTTAACCAAGTAACAGCATTTTCATCTAGCCCTAAAAAGTCTTCATCAGATGCACAAATAATGCTGTAACAGTCTGTTATATACTGAACAAATCAATTAAAAATACAAATAAGCCATTAATATTTATTAATTATTATTACATTGCCTGAATTAATACCCCAAATAGAAAAACTTATTTCTTAAAATATTATATAAATACCCTACACTCAGTAAAAATGTACATTAGAAAAACAATAAAAAAATACTTTCAATGAAAATGCAAATATAACCCTTTTAAAAAAAATGTATGGATTTAAAAAAGATGTAAAACATTGTCATAACCTTTACAAGGGCTCTGTCTACTGACTAAATACCATTATTACAAATAAAATAATTTTAAAGATGAAAAACCTTTGAAAACGTTCACTGTAGTAATAACATGTACTGAATGATAATAATAATAGTAAAAAATATTAATAATAAAAATGTTAAAATACTAAAATAAGAGTCTCCAGGAAATTAATAAAATAACTCATGGACACTACCTCAACTTAAATACCAGTTCATATTTACAATTTGGCTGCTTTGATTTTGAGAAGTGAAGTTATAGAAATATTGCCATTAAGTCCTGGGAACAGGTTGGCTTGCAATGTAACTTGCCACCATAATTCTCGATATTTGATTCTTGTTTTCCATGGTCCTCCCCAAGCAATTAAGTAAACCATACATGGAATATGATGTGCTTGGGAAAAAGGTGCAAACTGAGTTTAGGGGACCGGATGAAATTAAATGACTAAGTAAGTTGAAGGAATGCAAATCTGACAGGGATACAGTATAAGCAATTTGTTAAGGAAGAGGTAAAAAGACAATGAGAGGACAAGATCACAGTGCAGTTACAGAGGGAGGTGACTGTAATGATTTTATCAAAAGACAAAACATTTGAAGTGATGGAGCTGTGGAGGAGGATAAACAGTACAGGAAAATCAACAAAGGAGGCGATGGTAGCAAATGCAATATGTTGAAAGGAAGCTGATCCAAAGGAGCCAAAAGTAGAAAGAAAGAAAGAACAGATTCTTCAGCTATAGCAGAATGAAAGAAGGGAGGGACAGTACTTGATAGGATAACCAAGGCTAGGATGAAGATCCTAGAATGCTGGTAAAAAGCAGAATTACTGAATACACTGCTTCATTCATTAGGAAAGGGCAGGATGACATGTTAAGTAAGACGAATGGGAAGAGCAGTGAAAAGATATCATGAAAGAGATGGATCTGTGTCTTCCTCAGGATAAAATTGCAAATGTATCAGATATGCTGAACTGTGCTAGCAGATCACCCATCAAAGGCTTTCAGAATGCTGCAGTGTGCTAGCAGATCACTTAGCAAAGGCTATCAGAAGACAACAGATGTAGTACCCTTGTACGACAGGTAGAATGAACAAGCTCCAGTTGACCTCAGACATTGTTACGTTAGCAAAATTGTACAGGAAAATCATGGAGAGAAGGCTTGTTTGCTTAGTTAGAGGATAGTAAAATAAAGAGCATGGAATCCTAACCAGAAGAGGCTGTGAGCAGATTTATTTTTATGACTGGGTTACATGTGACTTTTGCATATGATTATGAACAGAGAAGGCTTATCTGGACTTCAGTAAGGCCTGTGACTCTGTTGCACATAGGTGGTTGTTAGGAAAATTGTAAGGATTTGTAGATGCAAGCCTAAAGACCTGGACTACTGCATGTATAAATAAAGCCCAGCTTCTCACCAGTAGTGAAAAAAACAGCTAATCCATCACAGGAATCAAAAATAAATAAATTACTATTAGCACACAAAATGTCCAAGGTGGAACCAGGCCCAATAATTTATTTACAGTTTTCATAAAAATATAACTTCTTTGTAATAAACCAAACTGATGTGAAATAGCTATTTTATAAACCAAGTAGACAAACCAATCAAAAAAGACACACAATGAACATAAATGTTAAGTTAAAGAATTATATTAAATAGTATAATTATATATTGACATTGAATCATATCTTGTTACATTTAAATTTTAGCACACTAATGTTCTCATTTAATTTCAGTAGTACACTGAACATAAATCTAATCTGGCAAACACATGCCCAGTACACAATGAATTTTTCCAGTCTCTACCCCTTGCATTATCAGTCTTTTCTAATACAAAAAACAAAACAAAAAAAAATAATATTTTCACAACTAAAACAGTGTTTATGAAGAGTGCTATGACTTTCTTTTGTTTTAATTGTAAAAATAAAGCATTATTAGATTTCCCAGAGTAAAACGATGGAGAGGATATGCATACTGCAATGTAATACATTATATATTGCAGTTGTAATAGCCACTTGCAATAATAACCTGCCCAGAATGCTGTAATGTAATATTACTTCCATTATAAAGATATTTACATTGCTTTCATGACTGATACTAGAACATCCCATCTGACTGAATGATATGCTAGTCTTTCTTTACAATCTAGCTTTATTATTTAATTTATTCCTATAAACAGATTTCGTATGGACACCAAAAGTCTCAAAAGTAGGTCCTAAATATCTTTAAAAAATAAACCAACTCCTATTCATAGGTTCATAGGTTCATACTAGGCTATCTGCCCTAGGGCATTTATAAGCCTAGCCAGAATCTGTTTGGCTTTCGCCACCCATTTTAAATTTATTTTGTATGGATGTAAACTGCCATCAGTAGAAAAATTAAGCACCACGCTATTAGTATAGTAATCTGCATTTCTTTTCTTAACCATAACATGTTTCCCTAAAATGAGAGCAAATAATTTATTTCTTTTTATTTTAACTTCAGCTATCACATTACTAATGTTGGTGGAAAAACCCTTTCTAAAAACAATTGTCTGAAAATGTCACCATATTCGAAAAAAAAATCATTATCTTGAGGCATTAATTTTGAAACCCATATTAACCCTCAGTTACTAATTTTCTTTCTCGTATGTAAAGGGTGGTTTCTATGTACCCAATGATTATTAGACTAGTGAGAATAGCTATTCACAATAGTAGTTTTTTTTCAGAATTCTTATATAAAGCAATGTAGAGGACATTAACCCTTGTAGTGGACCATGTAATATACAATTTCATGTAGTTCATCCAAAGATACCTATAAAGTACATGTAATTTATTTATTCATCACAATAATGGATGCACACCATCAACAAAGTGGTTATAACTGCTGGTGGGGGTGGGGTCGATGTGGGGTTGCTGTCTCCAAAAAAAAGTACATTTTGCTTTTATCATCAAGTTTGAAACAGTCAGTTGTGAAGAGAAAGCTTTTTTGAACTTGGGTACTATAACAAACTGGTTTAGGAAAGAAAAAGCCAGAACTGGTCTCCAAGCATTTTCTTTTTTTGGTGGTAAAATACTGGGAGGGAGAGACTGCTTCTATTACCCACTGAAACAGCATGTGTTGTAGGACAGGACGAAACAGAAAAGTTTGGTCTGAGGGATGTGGAGGAATTCCCAGAAAAAGTGGAATTTTATTCCCACTGCCATTTGTATCTTTGCTGAATCAGCCTCAGAACTCATTTGTCTGAAACAATCTGTTGCTAAGGGCAAATGGAGATTTAGACTTTCTGGGAGGAATAAGAGACTGTCAGGGTGGACAGGGGGAAGGCCATATATAGTCAAGCTGCCTCATTTGGCTGTCTTTTGTTTTGGGGGTCATGCTTTCTTTTCGGAACTTCTTTGACATAGTTATTTTAAATGTTTGCTACCAGCATCCTGCTGAGACTGTTTATTTTGTCTCTTGCCAAAATTAAACGAGGGGGCAGAAAAATCCCTTGGAAAAAAATGAAGGATGTCTTATAATTTTGACAGATTGCCTGAATCAGCCTACCTTTTTCATCATATTTTTGATAAACCATTGCAGCAGAAGGCCCAAAACTAAATCTCTATCCACAGGAGAGTTTAAATTTATTTTTTAAACATTTTCTGGGAGGTTTTGAGAATACAGCCAGGTAAACCTCCTCAACACAGTACTAGTGGCAACAGCCCTAAGTGCAGTGTCTATACAGTCATAAACACATTTTAAACAATGAGTAGTGACCTGAAAAATAGAAGAAACTAAACCATCAAAGCAGATTTTTTTCTTCACATGAAGGAACTGCAGATAAAACATCCCTCTTACTTTCACAATTAGTTTTATAGTTTCATAGACGTTTACTAGGCTAATGGCCCTAGAGCCCTTAGAAGCCTAGCCATAGTTATCCTGAGTTGCCCCAAATGCGGGTGGTTAGGTGAGTGAAGTTTGCAGAGGCAAGGATCTATGATTGTTAATACTTACTTCCTCTGTCTGGGATGGACAGGGGTGCCACCACAGGAGTGAATTTGCATTCACCCATCCATTGACCTAGGTTGCATTTGAAGATGGTCAGGGAGGGGCTCTGTTTCACATGGATTGGAAGCTTACTCCAGAGAAGTGGCAGTCTCTGGGAGATGTATCTATCTGTCCAACATGACCTGTTCATGTCAGAGGCTAGGTTACGATCCCTGGAGCGAATGACCCTTGTGCAGTTTGATTTATGAATGTGTAGCATTTCCATCAGGGCCGGGTCAGAGACTGCTTTGTAAGCCAGGCACAGATCACCACTTAGCAACCTATAGGAGATAGAATACAGTGACAAGACTTTCAGATTTTCTGTGTAAACTTGCTTTGTGTACCCTGTAATTTCTTGTTGAGAAACCACTGTAGCCTCTCCAGTTGTTGCAGGTGTCTGATGAGGTACATGCAAAAGGGAACATTGTACTCAGTTATTGGTCTGATGAGTGCCAAGTATAATGGAATTATAACATAGTCAGATCTAGATGTGATGCCTTTACTTATAAGATGTGCCACATAGAAGGATTTCCTTAATACTGTACATAGATATTGGTCAAAGTTCAGACTGCTAGCAACCAGATCACGTACCACTGGGTCTATACTTAGGGAAGGTGCTCTCTATGGATGGCGCAGTGGTGCAGCAGTAGTGTTGGTGCCTCACAGTAAGAGTTTCTCTGGTTTGATTCTCAGCCAGTATGCCTTCTGTGTGGAGTCTGCATGTCCTCCCTGCATTTGTGTGGGGTTTCTCTGGGTACTCCGGTTTCCTCCCATGTTACAAAGACATGCATCTGGAGTGTTTCTCCCTGGGCCTCTGCTGAAAATTGGCTTCATTCCAAGTCAGACTTTCCCTGTAAACAAATGTTAAATAAATAATAATGCAATTATCAGGAATGTCAGCTATCCCAAAGGGAAAAATAATGCATTTTTTTGCATTTAGCTTTTATCTATGGCTTTGGCACCAGTCATTTGTTTGTGTTAACCCTTTCTGCAGTATATTAACATAATTGGAAACTCAACGATTGCTCCTGATTTGTAATCATCAGTGAACATCATCGACCTCAGGCCATCCAAGTTTGTCTGGACTTCTGAGAAATAAATTCTGAACAGTAAGGGGCACAGCACAGAACCCTGTGGTACGTCACAGATGACTGGTCGTTTGCTATAGGTGAAACCACCAATTTTGACAGTATATGCCCTGTCAGTGAGTCAGTTGGCTACCCATCTGGTAATGTAGGGGTTAATTCCCAGGTGAGAGAGTTTTTGTATAATACCGGAGTGGGAATTGTGTCAGATAACTTGGCTAGGTCAAGACAGGCAATATGTACTGTCTTTCCCCTCGTCCAGGGCCTTGGTGACTTTCTCAGAGAAGTCAGCCATATAGTCAAACTAAACTTGTAACTTATGAGCCTGAAAATTTAAAATGTTAAAAATCAAAGGTGCAGAAGCATACAATGGTCTCAAAATTAATCAGTAGCTTTACCATCCTCATCAGTAGGAAAATATTAGAATTAACAAAATGTTTAGCAGCAGCAGGATAAACTATAGCTATAGCCGCTAGGCCAGATTTGGATTACATGTATAAAAATCTGAAAGGATGAGGAACTTTGTCCCTTTTATCTGCATTCTTAGGTGCAGAAGGCTTAGTGTCAGGGAAAGCATAGGGTGTGACAAACATTTTCCAATGCTGATGACATGGGAAGAGTGAAGGTTTGGTAATTCCAGTTGTAATAACCCATAGTATTTTCTGAGAACTTGGGAAGCCTCATTATTCTCTCACTTAAAACACTGGTGCATTCCTGAAATAATCTAAAAAAGAGAGAATCCTTCACAGGGAGATTCAGATACCATGCTCTCCTTTGAGTCTGAATCAGAAATCTGAGAAGAAAACCCTGTATCTGTTCCCTTACATTTCTCCACAGATTCAAAATCTTGCATGTTTTCAGGTTCATAGGTGTGCACTAGGCTAATGGCCCTGGAGCCTTTACAACCCTAGCCCATAGGATTACCCTGGCATCGTACCACCCAACATTAGTTCTCAGTGCCTCTGTCAAGTAGAGTCACTGGAGGGATCCCTGGGGTGAATTTTCTATGTCCCATCCACTCATCAAGATTTCTCTTGAAGAGGGCCAGTGAGGTGCTTTGTTTGATATGTATGGGAAGTCTATTCCATAACATCAGCAGTCTTTGGGCTATGAACCTATCCCTCCAGCATGTTCTGTTGATTGTGGTAATGAGGTTGAGGTCTCTGGAGTGTGTGGGGTGGAGGGATTGGGATTTCTTTAGATATAGCATTTCTAACAGAGCTGGGTCAGACATGGCTTTGTAAGTCAAGCAGAGATCACCTCTAAGTAGGTGATATGAGACAGAGAATAGTTGGAGTTTTTGGAGTCTGTCCATATAGGACAACTGTTTAAGGCATAGGATCATCTTTGTTAGGTACTTTTGTGGCCTCTCCAGTTGTTGTAGGTGTCTAGTGAGGTACATGCCAAATGGGGCATTGTACTCGATGATTGGCCTAATGAGGGAAGAGTAGAGGGAGACAATGACCTCTTTCTTCATGGATGCAAAACCCTTAGTAATGAGATGTGCCATATAGAAGGACTTCCTGACCACAGTGGCAATGTGGTGGTCAAAAGAGAGGTTGCTGTTAACCTGTGTTCCCAGATCTCTTATAACGCCTTCTGTGTTCAATGGACTACCATCGATGTGGTAATTCGGGTCTACTTTGTTTCATTGAATCTCATTGCACTGAATTTCATTTCACCCCAACCTCTTCACTGAAAACTCAAATTACTGAAAACTTATTTCACTGAATCTCATTTCACTGAACTGCAGTTAGTATATATGGCACTGTAGAGAGCACTGTAAGACAAGTAAAAGGTATATTCCCTTTTCCCCAATGTAGTGCGATCCTGGAGTTAGTATATTTAGTTCGGGAAGTAATGGGGGCACAGCCCCCCACATTGGGGGTTTAGGGGGCATAGCCCCCACTTAGTCTGAGTAAATATTGTCTTCTGGAGAGAGTTAGTCACTGGTATTGTAACTATGCATGTCTATTGTTTAAAATGTATTGTTTTGAAGTTTTTGATAAAATGGAATATAAAACAAACAAGGTGAGGGGCTACGCCCCCAACCCCCTAGTGTGGGGGGCTGTGCTCCCCCACCCCCCAACTATATATACTAACTCCAGGATTGTGCAACAGTGGGGAAAAGGGCATATACCTTTTACTTGCCTACACAATCTTATATATACTAAGTTCAGTTCAGTGAAATGAGATTCAGTGAAATGAGTTTTCAGTAATTTCTGTTTTCAGCGATGTGGTTGGGGTGAAATGAAATTCAACAAAACAAAGTAGACACGGTAATTCATGGGAACCTAGTTTTTCCCAAAGGGGATGATGACACATTTTTTGGCATTGAGCTTAAGGCCATGGTTCTGACACCAGTCATTGGTATCAGTGAGGTCTTTCTGCAGGATGTCAGCATTATTTGGGGGAATTAATAATAGCTCACAACTTGCAATCATCTGCAACTTTGTTATCCAGAGTCCCTTTGTGTTGGCCTGGACTTCAGAGAAGAAGATACCAAAAAAGGAGAGGACCCAGGACCGAACCCTGTGGGACTCCACTCGTGACTGGTCGGCAGTCTGACTTGGAGTCAGCTACTTTCACAGTGTGGGTACTATCTGTGAGCCATTTTGCAACCCATCTAGTGATATAGGGGTTGATGCCTAGCTTGGTGAGTTTTTCTGATTCCTGAGTGGGCAATGGTATCAAAGGCCTTGGCCAGATCAAGGTAGGCTGTATGAACCACCTTGCCCTCATCCACAGCTCTGGTGACTGACTCAAAGAAGTCAACCAGGTTGAGCAGGCATGATCGACCCTTCACAAAACCAAACTGTGTGGGATCCAGAGTTTGGAGATTCCCTATATCCTTGTTTATTAGGTCCATGATGATGCATTCCATAGCATTGCATATCAAACTGGTCAGGTTAATGGTGCGATAGTTCCCAGGGTCTTTAATTGCTCCTCCTTTGTTGAGAGGGATGACTGTAGCGGTGTGCCATTCAGTAGCTCCAAAGCCTGAGGTGAGGTGGTGATTGAACAAGGCATACAGGTGAGGTGCCAGTTCACTTTGTAGTTCATGTAGAACACAGCCAGAAATGTTGTTAGGTCCCATAGAAGCTGTATTTCTGGCCTTGGACAGTGTTGTTTTAACCTGTGCAGCAGTTACACTGGGTGCCTGGCAATCTACTGGTATTGTGATTGGTCATTTGGGGGATGAGAGGGGTAAAGTTGGCATTGAATCTGTCAGCCAGTATATTGGCAATATCTGTTGGCTCACTATAGGTGGTACCATTGTGCAGTAGCTCAGAGCAAATCTGGGTATTGCCATGGAGATTCTTTACATAACTATAAGGCCTTGTGGTTGTCTTTACTATTTGCTGCAATTCTGTTTTCATAGGTAGCTTTAGAAGATTTGACGAGGGATCTCAACCTTTTGTTGAGGCTGATAAGGGAGTTTTTTCAGTCTTAGGACTTCACCTTATTCCGCATCAGTTTCTTCCTTCTATTGTAGAGTTTGTTTATGGCAGGGGACCATCAGACTGGCTTCCTTTTTTTAGAGGAGAGTGTCTTGGTTCTATTGGGTATGGCGAGATCTATGCATTTGTGTACGCGTTAGTAGAGTGCAGGTAAAAAGAAATCCTTTTTCTTTTCTTTTTCACTAGAAATCACTTTATAAGAAGGGTCAATAGTTTGTACAAGGCCATGAGCCAGACCTAATAAACTACTCCTGTCGAAGTGGAACTAAAGCAGAAAAATGTCAAATTCTGTTTCTTTTTTAATATGAAAGTTTGGGAAAACAGGTTTACTAAAGGCAGCAACAACTTCCTGGCAATGAACACAACATTCTTCTTAAGCAGGGACAACTTCCTTGCAGCTTCTCTAAAGACTGGCAAGAGTGGCTCTCACTGACCCCATCAGCTGCAGGGAACGTGGCCAAACCTCTGGCCCAAAGCGACTTTATGGAAAGCACCAGAAAGATCCGGGGAAAAAGATGAGAGGTCTGAGGAACCTCTGACCACAGTAGACTAACCCACCTGTGGCTGAGGCAAATCACTTGCTTTTTGTGGTGTTGAAGACTGCTTAGTTATCTTTTTCTTTTTGTGGCTGCAAGATGGACAGACCATGGGACTGGTACTAGATTGTTCCATGGTCAAGCCTAAAGTGGTGTTTCTTTCGATTCACTATCAAATGACTAAAAATCAAAAGACTGAATCCCCAAAAGACTGAAAGTTCAAAATATTGAATACATGTTTAATGCAAGGGGCAAGCCCCCCTGCTCCCCTCATGTGGGGGGCTGTGCGCCCCACACCCCCTGCTAAATATATGTATACCAACTCCAAGATTGCACAACAGTGGAGAAGGGGCAAATTCCATCATTCAATATTTTTAATTTTCAGTCTTTTTGGGATTCAGTCTTTTGATTTTTCAGTCATTTGATAGTAAACTGTTTCTTTCCTGTGGAAGCTAAACAGCATAAAATCAGTAAAATAAAAAGTGCCCTAATTAACTTTTTCCCACAAGAACACAGTAAAAACTATTGAATATACTTTGGCAGCCTCAAAAAGTAAACTAAATACAGTTTCTTTGCAGATAAACTAGTTTAAAAAAGGTTTTAACAACATTTCAACTGACAAAAACAAAAGTTCTTTCTGACTGAAAATTGCATCTAGTCATGTGACAGTCATGAAAAACACATTTTCCTTTCATAAAAATATATTTCTTAAGAGAAAGTATGTTTAAAGAAAAATATTAAATGTGGCAAGTTTTTCCCTAAAGGGAACTTACCTGCCCGGCAATGGAACAGCACATGCTGACCATCACTCCTCAAAAGCATGCATAAGGGCACTCTCTTCTGTGACAGAAAAGCTCTGAAGGGCTTGGTACCCAACTCTGTGTTTTAGCTAGTTCAGCCCAAGCTGCCTAATAGTTTGGACACATGGAAGGTGCCCTGAAGCTTTGGAAGTGCACCTGCTGTTATATCCTAGGCCAGATGTAACCCCAGATAACTTAGGCTACTGCATTAGTGATCATTTCAACAACTACTGGTTATGGTTAGTTGGCATACACAACTGTAATTTTTTTCTTTTCATAGCAAAATATCACTGTTGGGAAAGACTAATGAAATGCACTAAAATGAAAAGTCACCATAAAAGCATCTACCAGATTTAATAAAATGCAAAACATGTAACCATGACATATTCACTTGATCTAAGTAATGGCCGAATTTAGTCTAGTAACCAATAGGCACAACAGCTTTTATGGTCATCATTTGTTTTGTTGATGATTAAATGCTGTAATCAGCCTGTGACAAACACAGTATCACCGCAGCCTACAGGACAGGGTGGCAACCTCTTTCCAATGTCTTTTTTTAAATACCTTTTCCGGTCACATGTGGTACATAAATATTTACAGTGGGGATGAGGAATAGTTTTTAGAATCAAGGATCTAGGTGGCACAAACAGAGTTATATTGAGTTTAATAGTGGTCCAAATGGTTTGTAACACTCTATAGCTGCACACAGTACTCTGCTATGTAAGGACGTTTACAGAGGATATGACCACATGCACCTTTACAGGGTGTTGCTCATTTCATGCACTAAATCAGTATCTCTGCTTGCAGCTTGGAGACCTTGTCTAGTCTCAGAAAAAAAAAACTGCATACATTTTCTATGAAAACAGCCTCCATTATATTAAGAAAGATTTAGAACAAGTTGTACTAACCAGCTCTATTTTCTCTTGAAAAACCTTGTGACAAAGTTGTAACATTTATTTCTTAGAGTAGCACACATCTCTTTTGATTTCCTGCATAGCAAAAATAATATCTAGAGCATTTAAATGAATTATATTGTGTTTCATTAGTTTACTAAAAGTTCTGGCTTAGCATTTTTTTCTAACCTGGAATAGAATCCACCTTGTAAAGCCCATAAGGGTGAAGCTGAAGAGTGTAGAACCAATGATTTCATGATAGCTGATCTTTATACATCAAGAGGTACTAACAATTGTAACATCAGAAATTAAATTGGCTCAATACTTAATCATTTAAGCTAAAACTAATTGAATGGGCTGATTACAACAAAATAGAACTCTAGATGCTTTCTTGGGATTAAACAAAAAAATTCAGTATTTTAAGGATATAATGACATAATCTTCATGAATCTTAACAGTATTATATTGCATATGAGGATATGACATTTGCATGACTGCACAAAGCCTCGAGGATTATGTCAGATATTGTGAGCTAAAGTGTACCACTTTAGCACAAATTTCAAACACTTTTCAGTATTGGACTATAGATGCATGTCCAGCCTTCCTCTTGGCTATGGACAACTCATTCAATAAATAAAACATGAAAAAGGTTTAATGACTGACATTGACTAATGGGATAAATATAGTAAATATCTCTCTCTCTCTCTCTCTCTCTCTCTGTATATATATATATATATATATACACACACACACACACACACACACACACACACACACACACACACACATATATACACACACACACACACACACACACACACACACACACACACACACACACACACACACACACACGCGCACAGTGCACACACACACAAATACGTATGCGCTGCATATGTGTGTGTGCGTGCGTGCGTGTATGTGTGTGTGTGTGTGTGTGTCTGTGTAGTGTATGTTTGCACGTATCTACTTTTCATACTCTCTGTCTGAATACATAAAAGACAAATTTGCACTTATCTCAGACAGACCTCTGCTTTCAGAAATGGCTTGCATACTTTGACATTCTCAAGGATAACTTCAAAGTTTTACTTTAACCATTTAGGTATGGAGAATTCATTGTACTCTTAACTAGATATCGGCTTTAAGGTGGCCTATGATATGTTCCTGGCTTGTTAATAACCTGAATTAAGATGTAGTCCAGATGGTGTGTTAAATGGAGAAAACTTGTCAGGTGATCTTGCTGTTTTTTCTGCTGCAGTTCGATCAGTGCACAGGAACTACAGGTACAGCAGCAGCAGTCATCACAGTGGGCAAAAACAAGATGGAATTTATTGAAAATGATATACCCATAATCCTCTAAAGTAACACTGTGAAACATAATGAATAATTTATTCTTGAGTTGTTGTGAGGCTACTTAATGGTCTTAAACACTGAAGACTAAGCAAAAAAGAAATTCACCATAACAAGCAACACAACTCACAATGATAAGTTATGTACGTACTGCTTACCAAAATAAAATGTTTCTTCCAGTGTTACTTATTCCCTCTTCTATATGAACTTAATCCCTCTTCTTTATAATATTTCCTACAGATTTGTGGGTCATCGGTGTTCTCAGTAGTTAGTGCCAATCACTTTCATGCAGTTGTAAGCTGTATAAAAGAATTTCATTGCTTTCTTTAGCCCAGTTGCAGAATACCCTATTTAAAGGTAATTCAAAATACATTACAAGATTTGTGCACAGATGACCTGGTACATGGGTCACTATGTATGAGATTCATTAAACTGAATCATTTCTATATACCCCTTCATACATACAGACCCATAGTAGATGTGCTGTCGGTAAGGACCATGATCTCTGTGGGTAAGTACCATGAACTATCTGCAGTACCAGACATACATTGCAATAATGACAGGTCTTTGCCATTGACAGCTTCATGGTTGCTAATTACATTATCAGACAATTTGTGTGACAGCATATGCACAAGCAAAAGGAAATGTTCTTTTTAGTGTCAGGCGTAGTGGCAATGAGATCACATAGGCATCACAAAAGGATGCAATCAAGGTATTCATCTGATGATGTTTGCTAAGACGTACCCTATTAACATTTGTATGTGTCCAGTTATAGTCCTGCTAATTACCAAAGAATGGCTGCTTTGAAATCAGTAAAGGATATGTTTCAGATTGTAAGACTTATCATAAAGTTGAGTAATTCCCTTTGCTTATCTCATTGTCCCTGTGTGGACCCTGTCATAGAGGGTTATGTGGTAAAAGGCTCATGTGTTGTTTTTGTTCACACTGATTTTCACATGGATTTCCTCACTGCAGACCAAGGTCTATTTGCCCTGTATGCAGCTACTCTAGTGACACAGACAGTTTGATCACTCTGTTGAGTGTGACATGCACACAGTTTTGACAATGTGTTGGCTTGTATTGTAATGCTCATTGGGATGTGATGTCACTTCCTTTTATTTAAATGTATTTTATATTCTATTATATAATTTATCGGTCATGATGATGCACAGTTATGCTAAGGAATGCATCACCATTTTGGGCCATTGACTACTGAGATCTGGATATTGGTGTCCCATATCCACAGTCATGGACTCATAAATTCTTAATAATACTTGTATGCTCCATGGCTCACAGAACATGCTGTGGGTTTACATTTCCATATCCATGGCATACCTGGAATTATCTTGGAAAGCAGTAGTGTCTGACTATATTCAAGGGTGTTAGAGAACTTTTATGAACTGCATAGGATTCTGCTGTGTGGTTAGGATTGCTTTCCTGTCTTATACATTTGCATGCCATTTTTAAGAATACCAGTATAAGCTTTGCAACATCAAGGTTTACTTGTACCAGTATAAGTAGCCTATGGGTTGCATCTATTAAACTCTAATTCCCCAATCTCCAGGAAAACATATGAGCAATATGTTTCTCAGATTCAATTTTATAAGAATTTAACAATTATTTTTTGATTACTCGTAGTCATTACTATAAATGATGTATTTGCATGACAAAGCTCATCTTTTCTCTCCAAAGGCTCAGATATACTTCACATCTTCATCTTCATAATGACCTGTTTTAAGTTAAATACAGATTGTAAATGATTACATTATTTATGCTCAACAAAATAATTGCTGCATTTTTGAAAAAAATAATTCACATACATCATTGTGGGTTTATAAGAAAAGTAAGGATAATATATCAATATGTAACATATATAATACCCTACTTTGTGGTGCAGAGGGACAAAAGCCATGCCTGAATCCCAGTTAAAACCAGTTTGAATAGTTCAGTACACAGATCCTGAGCCATGAGTGGATTACATCCAGTAATGAGATGTGCACCTATTTTTACAGAACCTGCATTTGCCTGTTTCTCCCATTTTTATGGTCTTTGTAAACCAATGGGTGCGCAATCCACTGTCCTGCACTGCTATTATTAGCCTTTCATGTTTTGGTTTAAATTCACCTCTGTTTGACCATTCCTGCGTCAAATCATGTGTTTTTTGTAAAAGTTTTCTAAACTTTTCACTAGGCTTTTCCATTTTCTTTCCTTTTCTTCTGGTTCTTTTCTTAATTGTTTTCCTTTCTTTCTTGTGGTGTTGGCACTTTCAGCTGCTGTCTGTTCTCTTCTACTTCTGGTTTGATTTATTTTCCCACTGCCTCCTGAAATGCTTCTGCTAAACTAAGCAAAGATGTCATTTTAGACTTCTTCTCTTCATGCATTAGAACTTCAACTATGCTTGAATCGGATGAAGTCAGTAAATATGTATTCAGACCCATAATAGCAAATCTATCCATTTACTTAATTTTCAAATGCGTTCTATGTCTCCTTCAAAATGAGGGATATATAATCTTGGGTCTAGGACACATGCTCGACTAGCATGTGTCCAAATCACAAAACATCGAACACACATACACGAAAGTGCTTAACATCGAAAAGCGCTTCCGTATATGTGTAGTTCAAAAAACAAATCTACGTTTCTGCAGGGGTTCTTTGCCCCCCCTGCACTCCCCTCACCCCCTACTTTAATATTCTCACTCCGAGATCGCACTACAGTGGGGAAAAGGGAATTTTCCCTTACCCGCACTGTAGTCCACAGGCACACATACACGGAAGCGCTTGTCGATGTTAAGCGCTTTCGTGTATGTGTGTTCGGTGTTTTGTGATTCCGACATATGCTAGTCGAACATGTGTCTGGATCCCATAATCTTAGGATGCACTTTATATATCATTTGATAGGCATGGAGCAATTTTCTTGTTTTCTCGTCCAACTTATTCAATGCTCTTTGGAGCCAATCACACCAAAGTTATAAGTCAGAACAATAAAACCAAAATGATTTATAGGCTGGACTTTATTCCTAGATGCCAATGTATTTTTATATTAGTTTTAGTCTTCAAAAGTATTTTGTACTAAGCTTTGCTCTCATTGTTCATCTTTTATTGCCAACCCTTCATCTGGTCGCAGATATTGTACACTCCTTCCTGTTCAAGTACCTTTATATCACATTCCTTTCCTAGGCTGAGATTTTCTTTTGCTGCCTCTATGATGATCATGCCCTGCCTAACTCACACCAGACAGGGAAATTAATGGGCTCCAGTAGCTCTTATTTAAGACAGAATGAATGGGCATCCCTCAGTCCTTCCCAAATATAGAGAACGAATAGATAATTTAGGCAACAGCTTGATGGGTAGCCGCAGGGGAGATAACAACACAAAGAAAAACACAAATATTTAAAGAAAAAGCTTAACATCTAAACACTAATAAAAAAAAACATTCATTTTTGTTGCTGAGAAAGATTTTGACAAAGAAGACTGGTATTTCCTCTCTGAAACTTTTTGAAACATTGAAGCGTATTTCCCCCCTTTAATTTTCACATGCCTTTTTAAACATTTTCATAAGATTCTGCACTTATATCACAGGCTTTTTTCTGAATTGGATCATACAAGATGTATTGGACAAGGTTTTCATTTACTTTCTCTTTGATTGCTATAATTGTTTTAAGCATTATCTCAGTTTTTGTGACTGAAATCAAGAGCTTCACTTTTGCAGACAACTGCCTATATTATTTCTAATAAATCTTTGCAGACATGCTAATATTTTAAACTGATTTTGGCACTTTCTCAAAGTACAAGGCAAATATAGTTGAAACAGGACAATAATTTATTATCTACACTTGCCACAATGCCACTCCTAAATAAAGTACCAATTATCATTCCTCTAGCAACATGACACATATTTTAATTAATTAATTAATTAATTAATTATTTAATTAGGACAGTACGTTCAGCCAATGCATCTGTCTTAATATAGGATTTAGAAATTGTCTCATGACCATTTCAGTGGTGAGAAAGTAGGGAGCCTGGATTGTATCTCATGGGTTCTCCCGCATTTTGTCAAATGTTGCTTTGGTCAAAAAATACTAGGGGAAATTGAGATTATCAAATGTTTGGATAGTGGAACATCCAATATCTCAAAGTACTGTTTCTTTGAAACAGGTGACTTCTGATAGGGAGGGGGCTACAGTATATGTGTGTTTTGGTGTTAGGGTTAGGGTAAGGGAATACATGTTGTGTGCTTGTGTATGAGTGAGTATATTTTAGAGTTGAGGTTGATGTTAGATAAAGGGTTAGATTTTTATGATTGTAGAGTATGCTGATGTGTGTTTGTGTGTCTCAGTCTGCCTTGTATTGTACTGTGTTATGGGAATGGCTTTTTTTGTAAGCTACAATGTAGGGTTAGGGTTGTGGTGGAGACAAGGTTAGGGCTAGCACCTATTAGTGAGGTGGTCGGGGGCTTCAAAACCCTTTTCATAACACTGTCACTAATCAGACAAATTGGAGTCTAGTGTTATGGGAGTGGTGTAGAGTATTGAGAACGGAACTTATTTTCTCTGTCATTCACAGGTCTGTGTTTTTTTTTTGCAATTCAGTCTTATGTTTAGTTAATCTTATTTTTGTCTGTGTGATTTGCCTAACATTAAGTTCAATTATATATAAGGGAATCATCTCATAAGACTTGACCACATTTAATTGTCCTAGTCACTGATGAGTGACTAAGTGGAAGAGAGAAGAGTTTTGCTGGGTTCCCTGTCTGAGAGGGATTGAAGGAAATTCCTGTCTATTGCAACATTCTAGGAGGACATTTGCTGTTTTAGCCCAGCTGAAAGTATAGGGAATATAGCAGCCAATCATCTGCAGACTGGATTTGGACTACCATCATTACATGTTGATCTTGCGGTAAGATTCTGGGTAAAACATAACAACAAAAAAAAAAAGAAATACTATTAAACTACCAGTGGCTGACTGCTCAGATCACTGTTGCTTTAGTTGGTATCATAGCTATAGCAAACAAATGAGTGAAGGAGAATATCAGAAGCTTGTGATGGTTGGTGTGGTTAAGTGAAGAATAAATACACAGTTTCATACTGGCTGTTTAGGGCTATATGATTATGTAATTAAGATTTGTATTTAAAGGGATATGTAATGTGGCCATTACATCATCTTATGTTCATCTTCTGATGCTGACTTAGTCCTAAAGTTCATTGTTTCAGTTTTAGAGCCATTGTTGTAAATACAATTTGAACATTATGAATATAATCAGATAGTCACTATCAATATATTTTGAAGCAGTATGCTATCACTGTACAGCATAAAATAATCATGCCAAATCTTGTCTCCTCAAAGATTACCAGTAGCAAAGCTCAATACTTACAATGGAAGAACAAATTGGATCACACAGACAAGCCTGTTACTTGTTGTCTGATTCTCATTTTCAGAAAATTATGAATTCTTATAATATAGTCTAAAATAGACTTGTGACAGACAAAGGAACTATTGTATTCACTGCAGATATGAATAATGATATATAGAAATGCACCTTTGTATTGCTCATAAAATGATCTTTCATATATGAAGCAATATTTCCTTTAGTAAACAAGTTCTTGTTTAGAAAGTGTTAACATAATATTTTTGTGTCAGCAGCGATAGCAGATTGTCCAACTTAGTTCTAAAGTTCATTGTTTTAGTTTTAGAGCCATCGTTGTGAAAACAATTTGAACATTGTGAATATAATCAGATAGTCACTATCAATATATTTTCACTTTTTGTGGTAGCTACCCTTCGTTTGTAACTTTCATATCCCTCTAATTGCCCAACTCCCTTTCATGCATTTTTTGAAGGCAGAAACTATTTATTTTGCCTCATAGGTGTATTTAACATGAGTCTCTCCTTCATCCATCCTTTGTCTTTACCCAATTTTTTTTTGTTGTTTGCCTTCGTAAATGACTCCATGATTTCTATCTCTACTACCATTTATGGTAATCCATTTGATGAATATCTGACCCATTCCATGAAGAAGTGCATTTACAGACTTCTGGGACTAGTTAGTACTTACGATTTTCTTCCTGTACCCTTTATTCCAGGACTTCCTCTTCAGTGTGACTCTTTCGTATCTCTGAAGCATGAGCTTGTCCACCTGTATAATGACCTTGTAACACTTTCAATATTTAGCACTAGTGCACTTCGATAATAACCTTGTAGTCCTTTCTTGTCTTTAGCATGAAAAAAGGTCAACTAGTACTCCTTCAGAATGACCTTGTAATCCTTTCCAGTATTTAGCATGAAAAATTATTAACTAATATCTGGTTATGTACTTCTTTTTCTTCTCACATGCCCTTCTGTTGCTTGTGCTCTTAAGTCCATCCAGTAGCTTGGTGTCCATCTCCCTTGATAACATTCAGAAGTGCATTCCAAATGTAGCCATGCTATTACTGACTAGAGTGGTACAAATATTACCAAGTGAAGTCATCCCCCCTGAGAATATACTCTAGCACTCCATTTTCAATTGCAACAGCCCTTTGGCTGTACAGTCCAAGTGTAATATACAATAGAAGGTTCCTTTCCTGTGTATCACTATCCTGTCATTTCCACAAAATCCCCCGCTGTTACTTCTCACCAAGGTCATTGTGGCACCTGAGCCACACTTTGCACTTGTCTATACTGAATGTTAGCCACGATATCTCTGTTAACTAGTTCTGCCTTTCTAGGTGCTTCCATGGCACTGTCGAAGGAGGAGTGGTAGTTTGTTTCATATCTGGGTTAACATGGCTCATATTTCCAGTGAATATCCAGATCCATCCGGTATTATCTTACTGCAGGAACAGAAGCTGTACATTTTGATGAAATGTAATTGCAGGAATCATTTGTTTCTGATCCAATCTACCTTTAAATAGTTTTTCACCTTATTTAGCTTCTTTTCTTTCCCCTGCAGTTGTGAAACTGTCAGATTGGTATATCTAAGGAAGGAAGGACGGAAAGGAACTGGGGGGGGGGGCTGCAGGAGTTTGTCTACAAGAAAATAATTTTAAAATTGATGTCACAATGATGTTTGGCAATGTGACATCTGTTAAGTTTGACTGGCAATTGTTGCTTTTAGCAGGTTATATATTCACTACATTAAGAGGTGGCAAGCAAACAAAATGCATATCATTTTGTCTACCATCTGCCAGAAAGTTTCATGGTTTTCATGCAAAATATTTGGAGAGTTTCTCATTACTGGTCCACCCACACTGCTTAATTGTACATAAAGTTATGATCTATATGTGTATTTAGTGTATAATAATTGCCAGATAGTTATTTTAGATTATAGAAACATTCAGCATTGTTTAGGGTTTTTTTTTCACTGCTTGCCTTTAAAAGGTGAGCACAATTTATGAGTACTTAAGTTTTTGTCTCATGCTAATAGAATGATTTACCCAGTTCTCCATGTTTTATGGCACTCAACATTCCTATCATAAGATTATCTTAAAAGTTCCAGCATTTAAAAAAATATAAAATATTACTGATCTAATTTTCAAAGAAGGTTAATATTTAGTGTCTAGTCTATCCTTGTGAATAGCCTTAATCTATCTACAAACATATGATTTCTACAACTAAACAGTTACTTATAACATTATACTGGTTGTTATTGTGACTCAATTTTCTATCTTATGTTTTGTTGATATTACCTTGCATTCTTTGTTAGATAATTATACTTTTCAGATTGCCTAATTTATTTCTGGCTCCTTAACTCTATCATATCACTTAATCAGTTTTTTTTATATTATTATTATTATTCAGTGGTGGACACGTGAGGGTTACCTCAAAATCTGGTACAGTACATGCCCTCTAAATGATAATGATAACTCAACTAACCAATCACTCTAAATACTCTCACCTACCCCCCCCCCCACTGCCTGCTATCAAACATTCCTATTCTCAATATGCTCCTCCCCAAACACTATTCCTACCTCCATCTTACTTCTTTTTCTTCTCACACCCTCCCTCATCCTTATCTCCTATGTCACCTCATACTATTGTACCCTTCCACACAGCTACAACTCACCTACCTTAACCCAGTCCCAATCCACTCACTCTTTCACACATTCTTATCCCCCTCCATTTTCCCCTCTCTGACATTATCATGTATAGATTCAGACTTTTCCAATTCCCCCTAACCCCTCTTAAAACAAAACCAAAAATCCTACACCCCATCACCCCATACCCATACTTTATCTTTGACAAACTAGCCATTATAAACCTTTTATTATCTGGTGACATTCACCCCAGCCTTGGTCCCAACCACAACTCTCCACCCCTCACAGATCCCCAAACCCCCTATACCCCAACCCCAATCCTACACCACAGACCATCGCATCATCTTCCACCAAAACCCTATCTATTCTTTCCATGAATATACAAAGCATCATGAACAAAATCTCTCCATTTCATGCCTGGATATCCCTACACACCCCTGACATTCTCTCCCACTCTGAAACATGGCTTAAGCCACATATAACCAACTCTGAATTTCTCCTCCAAGGCTACAATATCATTCGACAAGACAGACTTAAGAAAAAAGGTGGTGGTGTTGCTATTCTCTTCTTTAACCAGCTATCCTTCCACCCACTATCAATAACACCCCCAAACTTCCACCCAGCAGAGCTACTCATTGTCTCATGTAACCTGAACAATCTCAAAAACTTATCCATTGCCTCCATCTACATCCCCCAGGAAAAACATCTGTATCCCGGAGTACTTTTTCTCCTGGATCTCTAAGACTATCTCTTATGAAATTGTTATTGAAGGCAATGTTAATATTGATGGGAATGGCCTTAATGCTGATTCCCCAAACATCTCTATCAACCTCTATGGCTTCTCCCAACTAATCACTACTCCTACTCACATCAATAAACAAACCAATCATGGCTCCACACTTGACTGGGGCCTTACCTCTAGCCTCAGTTCCTATCACAACCCCTCATCCTTACCTGACAGCCTAAGTGACCACCATCCCATCGATATAATAAGGCACACACCCCAGCTACACAAAACTCAGCAGTACAAAGAACACTGTAATTTCTCAAACTTTAATCCAGGCACTTTCAACCACTCTCTGTTCATGATTAACTGGTCCTTCCTCTAAGACCTCCCCCTGGAGGAAGCCATCCAGGCATTTAATAACATCTTCTTAGCCACTCTCAACAGCCAAGCCTCCACCAGGAAAATACAAATCAAAACCCACTATGCCCTCTGATTAACACAATTCACCCATGAACTTATGAATAAAAGAGATAGTGTGTGGAAAAAAATATACCGACCTGCAACACTACAGAGAACTCCATAACTTAACCAAAAATAAAGTCACCTTAGATAAAAAAGCTACTTTCAAAAGCCACTAAACAATCCCCATTCCAATCCCCAAAAATTCTGGCAATCAGTTAATAAGCTACTGCATCCTAGGAGCCCTTCAGCACCAAATCCATACCCTAATAGTTCTCCAGCCAGTACAGCCACCTTACTTAATACCTTCTTCATTGACTCCATTAATAACTTAACCAAAAATCGCACCACTACTCATCCCACTCCCCCAGTCACCCACACAACCCATTTCTCTCTCAAACCCATCCCCCACATCTTATATCAAGTCTCTTCTTAGCAAACTGAAAACATGCTCTCCATCTGCTGATAACTTGCCTCCACATTTCCTAAAACTTGCTGCCAATGCTGTTGCCTATCCCATTTTCATCTTAATCAACAGACCAATTAAGGAACACACTGTTCCTAATATCTGGCAGAAATCCTATGTCATATCTCTACAGAAAGGCAGCAATTCGACTGAACCCTCTAATTTCAGACCTACTGCTATTCTGTCTCCTCTGTCAAAAAAATCTAGAAACATTTATTCATAAACAGCTCCTTCACTACCTCTTGCATGAAAATCTCCTTACCCCTACACAACATGGCTTCCACCCAAAGCACAACCACTGCTCTAATATCTTTCACAAATTCCATTGCAATCTCCCGTGACAACAACAAACTAATCTCCTGCTTGTTTCTCAACCTCTCCAAAGCCTTTGGCAGTGTCTCTCACCAACTGCTTATATCCAAACATTTCACCCTTAATCTCTCAGACTCTGCTCTGTCTTGGTTCTCTAGCTATCTCTCTAATAGATTCCAAGCTGTTAAATGGCAATCCAACCTCTCTCCTTTTTTACCTGTCTAAAATGGGGTACACCAAGGCTCCATCCTTGGGCCCAGATTATTCAATATCTTTACTAATGACCTATACTCTTCCTGCCCACTCTCCTCTGTAATACAGTATGCTGACAATTCTACAATAATCTCCACTTCTGATAACACTGCTCATCTTCACACTCCCACCCAAGAATCCCTGCACTCAGTTGAAAAATGGCTTAACTCCAACCAACTGCTACTTAACTCAAAGAAAACCAAACATCTGTTATTTCTCCCCAAACCCTTCCAACGTCTTAAAACTACCTTTACTGTCTCCTCCCTTAATAACACAATCATATCTGTAGAATCACACACAAAACTGTTAGGAGTTATTGTCAACGACCAGCTAAAATTCACCCTCCATATTCAACAATGTATTAAAAAGACACATCAAAAATTGTGCATGTTATACAGGCATAAAACATTCCTTACTAATGCTTCTAGATTATCTCTTGCACAGGCGTTTCTACTCCCAGCCCTCCTCTATGCTGCCCCCATCCTCCCTTGCATCCAAGCTAACCTTCTATCTAAACTGGAAACCACCTGTAATAAAATTGCAAGATTTGCCACCAACTAACCGTAGCGCTCTCATCACTGCCTTGAAAAGTCTGCGATGGCTAGAATTCCATCTTCAAATCCTATTGCCCCAGCTTCTCATGGCCCATTATATAATTTATGATACCACTACCTGCTCTTTTCCACCACCCTCATCCAGCCTCACACTCCCAACCACATTGTCTGCAGTTCCCAACAACACCTTCTACAAGTGTATATGCCCCATAAAAACATTGGTAAACTCTTTTACACCTACTCTGTGGCCAATGCTTGGAATAAGCTCCCTCTCAGTGTTAGACAAATCTCTAACCCAATCTCCTTCAAAACTACACTAAAGGATAATGTCCGTTTATCTTGGACTTGCTCTTGTAATGATCCAACATAGTAGCTACCCCTGCTCTTCTAATATTATGGTGCTAACTTCTTATATATTGTCCCAGTCTCAAAAGTCTCCTACTGTATGCAACTTTGAACCCTATGATATTGAATTTCCAGACTTGTTACTTGCCTGCTGGCCCATCTTACCACTAACAGCAGTTTTCCTAATTATGTGTATTGTAGTCTACTAGCATGTTGTCTCATCTCACTATTAGACACATTGTAAATGTTATTGTTCTTATTGTACTTTTCCTAGTTTATGTATAATCCTCTGATTAGTGATTATTTCCTTCTATTTGTTTCTATTTTCTGATTGTATATTGCCAATTGCATTTATTTTAGTTTATGTATAATCCTACATACAATGTTTAGTAGTAGTAGTAGTGGTTTCAATCCTACCAGCAGGGCAGGCAACAGGCAGTCCTATGGCAGGACAAGCTATCATCTTGCCTACCCATCCCATTAGGAGTCCCCCAGGGCTCGATACTAGGACCCCTTCTTTTCTCCATCTTTATCAACGACCTTCATTCCGTCATCCCAGATGCTACCTGCGTTCAATATGCGGATGACTCCACCTTGATTTGTTCTGACACCTCACCAGCTACTTTATTCACATTAACCCAAATTACCTTCAATACAGTGGAAAAATGGCTCTCCAATCAACATCTAATCCTAAACCCCAACAAAACTAAGTTGCTCTTCTTCTCCCCCACATGCAGGACCCACCTGTCAGCCTTCAACATAACTGCTAACAATGGCACTATCATTTCCCCAGAAGCCCAAACTAAACTACTGGGTGTCATAGTTGATAACAACCTGAAGTTTGATGTGCATATCAATCAAACTATCAAAACCATTAATAAAAAACGTGGCTGTCTTTACAGAATCAAATCTTTCCTTACCCCACTTGCTAGAACTGCAATTGCCCATTCCCATCTGCCATCAACTCTTCTCTATGCCTCACCTCTATTCTCCAACTTAAACAAAACAGATCTTAATAAACTATCATCCTGTTATAACCACATTGCCAGATTTGCTACTGGCACAGCCTACCAGACACACCACTGTCACAACCTAAATCACCTAGCATGGCTTGAACTGCCAAGCCTACTGCAGTTCAACCAGTTAATAGTGGCACATAAAGTCCTTTACTGACCAGAAAATACACCCGCACTAAAAAATATTATCAGCCCCTACACCAGCACCCAGTCACTGCGATCATCCATTAGACTCCTAATTCAAACATACAAATCCAACTACTCAGCTGGGGACTCTCTGTTTGCCAACTCTGTTGAAAAAATATGGAACAGACTCCCAGCTGACTTGACCCTAGAACTCTCACTAACTCAATTCAAAAACAAACTCAAGAAATACTTCAAAACTCATTGGTTATGTCCTTGCACTAACCCCGACTAGTGACCTCTCTATTTCTTAGGTGCTTTACCTTCAACTACTTCTAACTTTTTTCTATCACTCCATTTCAGGAAGGCTCAATTGTATAACTGCTGCTCAGTGTGTCTTAAACCTGAATGTAATGTTATGTATGTTTAACTTTGAAAATAATGTTATGTTTTGTAAAGTGTTTTATAATAAGTATTATATGTGCTAAATGCTGGTATTGCTTATGACTGTAATCTGCTTGAAACTAGCATTTACTAAATGTTCAATGTGTATTTTTATCTTGGAGCTTTTCTCCCCAGGCATCCACTGAAAATGGACATGTATCCAGTCGGACTATCCCGGTAAACAAATGTAAAATAAAATATATTAATAAATAAATGTTGGAGGTTTTGTCCTGGGGTCTCTGCTGAAAAAGGCCTATTGGCCCAGTCGGACTAATCCGGTTAACAAATGTCAAATAAATAAATAAAAAAAACAAACTTTAATTGTTCTATATTTTATCTGTATATGTGATATTGATAATGACAGAAGGAAAGAAAGAGAAACATTCACTTAACCAAGACTCTCTCCTCCAAAAAAAGGAAGCCAATCTGGTGGTCCCCTGCCATAACCAACCTCTACAACAGAAGGAGGAAACTGATGCAGAATAAGGTGAAGTTCCAGGACTGGAAAAACTCCCTTATCAATCTCAACAAATAGTTGAGATCCCTCATCAAAGCCTCTAAAGCTAGCTATGAAAACAGAATTGCAACAGATAGTAAGGACAACCACAAGGCCTTCTATAGTTATGTAAAGAACCTCCACAGCAATACCCAGATTTGCTCTGAGCTACTGTACAATGGTACCTCCTATATCGAGCCAACAGATATTGCCAATATACTGGCTGACAGATTCAATGCCAACTTTTCCCCTCCCCCCCAAAGGACCAATCACAACACCAGTAGATTGCCAGGCACCCAATATTACTGCTGTACAGGTTAAAACAGCACTGTCCAAGGCCAAGAATAAAGATTCTATGGGACCTGACAATATCCTTGGCTATGTCTTACATGAACTACAGAGTGAACTGGCACCTCACCTGTGTGCCCTGTTCAATCACAGCCTCACCTCAGGTTTTGTCCCTACCAAATGGTGCACTTCTATAGTCATCCCTTTCCACAAAGGAGGAGCAATTACAGACCCTGGGAACTATTGCCCCATTAGCTTGACAAGTCTGATATGCAAAGCTATGGAATGCATCATCATGGACCTAATAAACAAGGATAAAGGGAATCTCCAAACTCTGGATCCCACACAGTTTGGTTTTGTGAGGGGTAGATCATGCCTGCTCAACTTGGTCGACTGTGGATGAAGGCAAGGTGGTTCATACAGCCTACCTTGATCTGGCCAAGGCCTTTGATACTATTCCCCACTCAGGAATCATAGAAAACCTCACTAAGTTAGGCATCAACCCCTATATCACTAGGTGGGTTGTGAACTGGCTCACAGATAGAACCCACAGTGTGAAAGTAGCTTACTCCAAGTCAGACTGATGACCAGTTGCAAGTGGAGTCCCACAGGGATCAGTCCTGGGTCCACTCCTGTTTGGTATCTACTTCTCAGAAGTCCAGTCCAACACGAAGGGACTCTGGTTCTCAAAGTTCACAGACAATTGTAAGTTGGGAGCCATTATTAACTCCCCAAGTGATGTTGGCATCCTACAGAAAGGCCTCACTGAGACCAATGACTGGTGTCAGAACCATGGCCTTAAGCTCAATGCCAAAAAAATGTATCGTCAATCCCTTTGGGAAAAACTCAGTTCCCATGAACTACCACATGGATGGTAGTCCACTGAACACAGAAGGCATTATAAGAGATCTGGGAACACAGGTTGACAGCAACCTCTGTTTTGACCAACACACTGCAACTATGGTCAGAAAGTCCTTCTATGTGGCACATCTCATTACTAAGGGTTTTTCATCCAGGAAGAAAGAGGTTATTGTCTCCCTCTACTCTTCCCTCATTAAGTCTATCATCAAGTACAATGTCCCATTTGGCATGTACCTCACTAGACACCTGCAACAGCTGGAGAGGCCACAAAAGTACATTACAAAGAGGATCCTAGGCCTTAAACACTTGTCCTATATAGACAGACTCAAAAAACTCCAACTATTCTCTGTCTCATATTGTCTACTTAGAGGCAATCTCTGCTTGACTTATAAGGCCACGTCTGACCCAGCTCTGTTAGAAATGCAACATCTAAAGAAATCCCAATCCCTCCACACCACATGCTCCAGAGACCTCAACCTCATTACCACAATCAACAGAACACGCTGGAGTGACAGGTTCATAACCCAGAGACTACCCATGCTATGGGATAGACTTCCCATACATGTCAAACAGAGCACCTCACTGTCCCTCTTCAAGAGAAATCTTGATGAATGGATGGGACATAGAAAATTCACCCCAGGGATCACTCCAGTGATTCTACTCGACAGAAGCACTGGAAACTAAGGACGGGTGGCACATTGCCAGGGTAATCCTATGGGCTAGGCTTGTAAAGGCTCCAGGTCTATTAGCTAGTAAACACCTATGAACCTATGAACCTGTATGTATTGGACACTTGTAGGATTTTGACCACTACACAGATTTTTATTTTTTCTTAGAAAATGTAATTACAGAAGAGTAGTATTACTTAAAGAATTGTCAATCATGCATCATGCCAAAATACACATAACCATTCTGCACTAAATAAATGAAATGGCAGATTGCTAATTTTGTATTTGTCAGGTACTTCAGCTATTCTGTAATCATTATCCAAGATGAGAGTAGTCTGGAAAACTAATTCAGTTGTATTGCAACAATTTTTGATATTAATGTTAAGATTTAGTGAATTATTTGCCAATAAAAACACCTATAATCATCTTTTAGCCAGTCATCTTGCATATGACAGTCCTTCTCACAGATGACTGACTGTCTCTCAGTAATAAAACATGAGTTGAGTACTGCATATGACCCAATATAAAATGTTATCGCACCTCTTATGAGATAATACCTGCGAGGCAGGGCAACTCAACTCTACAGGTCTAATTTCTGATCCATTGTATTACATAGGCTGCAGTGAGGGATTAGTGTAAGAGTCTTAATATAATGTCAGAACAGTCTGCCTTGGTCAAAAATAAAGTACTTTTCTGCTTATGTACTGTATGACTAAAGTGAAACACTATGCATTCTGCCGTCTTTTTATGAATGGACTGTTCTTTTCTTGCAACTGCTAAAAGTCCTTGTGTGTTTCATTCCAGGCATTCCAGGAAATTTCCTGTGGATTATCATTGTGGGATCAGTGCTAGGTGGATTCATTTTCACCCTTCTCATTCTGGTACTGCTGTGTATTCATCACAGATCTAAAGGCAAGTCATTTCTGTTCACTGACCTCTGATGTTTTTAGAATGCTTATCCATAAGTTGCCTGATTACAGGTTCATTTAAAAACTGATGATTGTATGACTCATTGTAACTTTATTAACATGTTTGATCATCTCTATATGAAATGAATACAAATTATATAAGATTTGCAAACTAAAATGCAGAATCTCACAGTCATGATTTTGCTACCAGCATTATCTCTCTAAGATACATATTAGCTTGTGCTAACTGTAGGGGTCACCTTTGTTTAGTCACCACACCACTTAAGTTGTAGGCCAAATATGGATTGTTGAGAGTAGTATATATAACAAAAAAACTTACCCTTTTGGAAATTATGTCAATGCATTTCTCAGATGTTATCCCTACTACCGCTCACACCAGAAAGATTTGGAAACTTGAGCTAATTGATTGTGAAGATTAATGTGCTACCCAAGGTAGGACAGGCTAGATGACCATCAAAAGAAATGGATCATAAAGAATCTTAACAACAGTGAGGAAGGAATTATACAGCATAATTGTGGAATGTAATGCAGCAAAGGGACCGGTAACATGGAAAGAGACAAGAAAGACATAAAACCACGAGTGAATAATCCTGAGATGATTTATTACATTCTCCTGTCCCTTACAGTAGACTGAAAATGCCTGAAGGCAGACCTACTGATATTAAAACTTCATGCAGTCAAAACTAAATCCAGTAAGAGAATGTTTGTAACTATGACCCAGGAACATAAAACTGTGGATGCACAGGAGTTGCAAAGGTGGTGTGATAGGAAGAAGTTATGAATAAAAAGTAATCTGAGCACACATTTCTGATGTTTTGATTAATTAGAATTTATCCAATAAAGTGATGTCACAGGTTGTAGAAATTAGCTGAACCGAAAACAATTCCTGAATGTATAACATTTGTGAATTGGCTAAGCTAGCTACATGCAGGGTTCTGTTTTAGAAAGAATCACTTCAGGAAGTCTGACCTATCGCTGTACTGACAAGCCATAAGGCTGTAACTGAAGTGACCAAAGACTGGTTTCGAAATCATGTGCCAGAAGGTCAGTTTGAAGAAGGCAGAAAGCAAATGTGAGGGATATTGCAGGGTGACAGAACCACAGAACCATCTCCAAAGGAGCATTACCTGGGAGGGAAATGATGGAGGTGTATGCCAGAAAAAAGCAGAGCACCAGTTACTGTTATATGTGAAGTTATGTAGAGGATGCCTGTTCTACAAAGCTTCTCTCCTACTGCTAGCATGACACATTTTAGGTAGCCATTATAGCTTATAAATCTCACAAATAACTTCAAAATATTTAACAGGTTCCTCTCTCATAGGGGAAAGCACACTTAATTGCATTATACAGGATGAGTTAAGTGAGTTATATAGGGTAACGCTGGTATTAGGGCAAGGCATTGAACCCATTTGAAGAGCATGTATTTATTGTCCTGATATGAAATGTGACAGAGGAACAAAAAATTTCATCAATGTAATTGCAAGACAACAAGTTAAATTGCAGATCCATGCTGAAGTTAAATCATAAACAGCATGTGATGATATGTAGCTAAAATTATTGCAATATGTGAAAAGCTGCCAAAGTTTATTGTATCCTCAGTTATTTTAATTAAATATTAAATTTCTATTTTTGATATTGATTTACCTTAGCTGTTGTGTATTTTATTAGCTGAATTAGTAGAATATGATAATTTGTTTTTTTCTTGCATGCAGACTAGAGGATATAAATCACTGACCATATGCAACAGCAGCACCAGTGTAAATGTTGTTTTTTATTTAATTGATTACATTATTATTATTTATTCATTTATTTAATTATTACATTCTCACTAGCCAGACACCCTTATATGGCATATTTTAAGTCTCTAAAAACATCATATGTTTTAGATAAATAAAAGGATGATATTTAATTTCTAACTTTATATCCACTCAAGACCAAAGAGCTCCTTGTGTCAAGATACTTTTAGAAATTCAAATACTTTCTGCCAGCATTACATCCATTAGTCACAAATTCCAAATGTATATTAATTTAGTAAATAAGTTGAACTATCTTTTCAAACAGTTGTCATAGGTTCATAGGTAGGTACTAGGTAAGCCATCCTGGCTTTCGCCACCCAAGAAAATTATTTTCTGCTGCCCCTGTCAAGCAGAGCCACAAAAGTGATCCCCGGGGTGAATTTCCTATCTCCCATCCAATCATCAAGATTTTGCTTGAAGAGTGCTAATGAGGAGCTTTGTTTGATATATATAGGTAGTTTGTTATAGAGTATGGGAAGTCTCTGGGACAGGAATCTATCCCTCCAGCTCTGTTTATTGTGGTGACAAGGTTTAGTTCCCTGGAGTTTGTAGCTTAGAGGGATTGGGATTTCTTTAAGTGGAGCATTTCCAACAGCTCTGGGTTTGACATAGCTTTGTATGTTAGACAGACATCATCTCTGAGTAGGCGATATGCGACAGAGTAAAGCTGGAGTTTTTTGAGATGATCTGCATAGGGCATCTGTTTGAGGCCAGTAATCCTCTGTGTCAGGTATTTCTGCGGCCTTTCCAGTTGTCATACATGTCTTGTGAGGTACATACCAAAAGGGCGCTGTATTCTATAATGGGTCTAATGAGTGACGAGTAGAGGGGAACAATGACCTCTTTTGTCCTGGATGAGAAAACTTTTGTGATGAGGTGTGCTACGTAGAAGTATTTCCTGTTTACTGTGGCAATGTGATTATCAAAGGAGAGATTACTATCCACCTGTGTCCCAAGGTCTCTTATCACACTTTCCGTATTAAGTAGACTACCGCCTATGTGGTAGTTCATGGGTACAGACTTTTTACCAAAAGGGATGACAATGCACTTTTTGGCATTGAGCTTTAGGTCATGGCTTTGACACCAGGCATCTGTCACAGTGAGGCCCTTTTGTAGGATGTCCACATCATTAGGAGTTTCGATTATGGCTCCTAGTTTGCAGTCATTTGCGAACTTCATTAGCCGAAGACTTTCTGTGTTAGCCTGTACTTCAGATAAGTAGATACAAAACAGGACAGGACCCAGGACTGGACCCTGTGGTAGTCCACTTGTCACTGGTCTGAAGTCGGATTTGGAGTCTGCTACTTTCATAGTGTGGGTTCTGTCAGTGAGCCAGTTGGCAACCCATCTAGTGACATAGGGATTTATACCAAGTTTAGTGAGTTTATCTATAATTCCAAAGTGGGGGATGGTGTTGAAAGCCTGGACGAGATCTAGATAGGCTGTGTGAACCACCTTACCCTCATCTACGGCTTTGGTGACCGATTCAAAGAAGTCTATCAGGTTTAGGAGACATGATCTGCCTTTTACAAACAGAAACTGAGTGGGGTCCAGAGTTTGGAGATAACCAATGTCATTGTTTATAAGTTCCATGATGATACATTCCATAGCCTTGCAGACCAGGCTCGTCAGGCTAATGGGGTGGTAGTTCCCAGGGCCCGTGCTGGTTCCCCCTTTGTGGAGTTGGATAACTATCGCTGTGCACCATTCACTGGGTACAAATCCTGAGGGGATGCTATGATTGAACATGGTACTTAGATGGGGTGCCAGTTCATTCAGTAGTTCATGTAGAACGCAGCCTGGGATGTTGTCAGGTCCCATGGATGCTGTGTTCTTTGCTTTGGATAGTGTGGTTTTTACCTGTGCAGCCAAGATTACAGGAACATAGCATTCTGCCGATATAGAGATGGGCCCTTTAGTGGGTGAGTGGGGGGGGGGGGGTAAAGTTAGCACTGAACCTATCTGCCAGGATGTTGGCAATATCAGCTGGTTCTGAATATTTAGTGCCATTGTGCTGTAACTCAGAGCAGATTTGAGTGTTGCCATTGAGATTCTTGACATAGCTATAGAATTCTTTGTGATTGTCTTTAGAATCAGTGGTGATTTTGTTTTTGTAACTAGCTTTGAAGGATTTTATGAGGGATCTCAGCTTCTTACTGTGGCTGACCAGGGAGTTCTTCCAATCATGGGATTTTACTCTTTTTTTGCAACAGTTTTTTTCTTCTGTTGTACAGTTTGTTTATGGCAGTGGACCTCCAGATTGGCTTCCTTTTTTTGGAGGATAGCATCTTGGTTCTGGTAAGGATTGCACAATCCATGCACTCATGTAGGTGCTTATAAAGTGCATTTGTGTAGGATTCAGCAGTCATACCTCTGTTGTCCATCTGCATGGGTGCTGTGAAGTTTACCACTTCTGTCTTAAGAAGCGTGAAGTTGGCTTTGGAGAAATTATTTACAGTGGTTTCTCTAATGGGGGGTGGGGGCGGGATGTGGATGTCTAGGGTGATTAGCTTGTGGTTGGATATGACCAACGAGGAATTGACCTCTGGTGTGGAACACTGGTTGCTCATGTTGGTAATGACCAAGTCTAGGATATTGCTGCCACTGATGGATGTGTGGATAAGTTGATCCAAGGCAATCGAATTTATAAATTCCAGAAAACGTTGAGCAAAAGACTTGGTACATGAGTAGTTTTCCCAGTTAATTGTGGGGTAGTTGAAATCTCCCATTATTAGGGTGTTAGGTTGTACCCTAATATTTTTCAGTGTATCAGGAAATGAGGAGTGGGAATCCTGGGGCATGGTGGGGGATCTGTAGCAAGCTACAATTTGGATTGCGGTCTTGCCCAGAGTTAGTTGCACTTTGATAATCTTGGATGCATTATGCTGAACAACTAGCCTGGAGGTGTAGATATCTTTAATGAATATGGGCACGCCTCCGCCTTTAGTGTTTCGCTCCAGGTTAGGTGACCAAAAGGTGTGGTATGAATTATAGCCTGGTAATGCAGGGGTGTTCTCTTGAGCCTTGAACCAAACCAAACATATCTGTTTCCTTTTGTATTTATGGGCTTCCTTTTGTATTTTAAAGACTATAATTTCACAACTTTTAAGTGCCACACATAAAAGTGCCTCTATACCAGCTGATGTATTTATTCTTTTGGTTAATAAGTTGCACAGCTGGGCCAGGCCTATTTTTAATGCTGACACAGGGAGAAATCTTCACATGCAGATAACTACTGAACAACACAAAAAAGTACCTGAAAGTTACAATCTGGCAGTCGTAGTTTTGAGATTACAACCAACAATTACTCATACATGTATAAACAACCCCTCCAAAATAGAAGATTCATGATGTTACATATCTGGTAGAGTAATTTCTCACTAGTATAACATTATTCATAGACCAAATCACATTTGTCAGAAACACTTTGGATTTATGACAGTAACTATTTTTTTATAATCTAACCATGCAAGAATGTCTAAGAGAAGAGTAAAAAAGAAAGAAAACAAAAAGAGGACATTAAGTTAAGGCTGAGAAAAGCATTGAGGGAGAAAGAAGTGGCTGAGGAGACATGGGTTGAAAAAACTGACTAGGATCATTAGGATAATTAATAATTTATGTCATCATTAAGGTCTGCTTAAGAAAAGTTAGACTGATGCCTCTTCATGCCTTTACATAATAAAAACTATTGCTTGGCAATCTTGAAATGTGTGACTTTTTGAATATAGTTTATTTTTATTTATATTGTGGGTTAGACTATTCCCAATATGAGCACCATAAGTAAAAACAGTTCATCATGTATGTATTAAGTGACATAAAATTTCAACAAGTGAGATATTACTTACACATCAACACTCTGCAAACTTGGAGTCAAATTAAGTGTGTATATGCGGAGCTCTCACAAAGGTTAGCACACAGGCATAGTGGAACAAACAATATTGCAAGCAGTATACGTTTCATTTAGATTGGCGAATTGCTTATTTAACTTGTTTATATACTCCATAATATATGATGACCAATGCAAAGTTCGTGATCACTTCTCATCCTTACAAATCAGCATATATCATTGGTGCTACATTTTTTTAAAGAATCCATCAAACAAAACAATTTAACAGGTTAAATCGTCAAGTAAATGTAGATAACCTGTGACAATGTTCATTCCAAATATTCCATTAGCTGCTTGTGTCATGATCACATGAATTCCTATACAGATTTATATATATTTGTTAACTGGGTAAGTGAACTGATCCAAGAACTGTTTTCAGCCATGACCGAAATGATGAAGCAGATAAACCTTAAATATGCATTTTACATACAGGTTACATTATTTTCTTATAAAATACAGTTCCTTCAAACAATTGTTCTAGGTTCAGGTTACATCATTATCACATATAATACTAAATTAAATAGCAATCATTGCACATAAATATAAAACAAATTCAAGTGAGAGTAATGTGGTTGTCAACAATATGTTTGAACATAAATTAAGCTAATAGCAGTGAGGTTAAACATAGAATCAAATATCTGTTAAACCCACAGAAGACTCTTCTGGTTCAGGAATTTAGCTTGCAAATGGAATTCTGAATAAGTTGTAAATGCAACGCAGTACTTATCTACAGGTTAGCCAATAAGTTGGCAATGTAACATAGTAATTATCTGCAATGTTTAATGTATTTATTTACAAGGTTTATTGCATTTATTTTATTTACATGTTTATAAGGAGTTGCATAACATTTGCTATATATCATCGTAGTGGATATTGATAAATTTAGTATACATTTAGTAGTACACCCCTGCTACTTATTATATCATTCTAATAAGGGTGTAGCCAGGCATACATTTTTTTTTCTGAGCATGATATCAGCATGGCTTTTCTCAGGTCATATTATGTCTGCAACTGTCTAAATGAATGCAATATTGTTAATCTAAGAACAATATTCTTAATAGTTTTAGGGGGAACATGAAAATGTATCCATTTATTAAGTGCTTGGGGAAAGCATTTGTGAGAGATGTGTCTATTTTTAAGTGATAGGTGTCCTGGGAGGTAGCAGTAAGAGCTAGTGAGTACAAAATGGAATTTGCTTGCTACACCCCTGCATTCTAACACAGCTCATTTTAACATTTATACTTCTATATGCTCATGAGGAATATTTTAGGCACTTCAAGAAAATAAGTTTTTCAGCTTGCTTTATTTTGTCAGGTACATTATTCTAGACTGCTGGGTAATTTACTAGAAGGTTCTTTCCATTTTCATAGTGTATGGAGATCCTTATAGTTGTAGGCTGTCTTAATTTCTTAGGTTGCACTGGTGACATTTATACATTAGTTTAGCAAAAGTGTACTGTAGCATCCATTTGTTTTTCAGTATGATATCATGGTGGTATTGTCTGTTAAAAGATGAGTGAATGAATCTGGGCATTTATGCTGGCTATTTGGAGACTGACAATAGTCTGTTGGGAATCTTGACTGACTAGTAAAAATCCATACTTGAGGTGTGGGGTGAGGAAATTTTTAACTATTGACATATTTTCTTCAACACTTAAAAGATGGGAGCATTTACAGGATACTTTCAACCGCTTTAGGATTTTGTCTACTCAGAGTAGTACAGGTTTGCTAGGGGATAGCCTGTAGCCATTGTCTTCTTCTTCTGGTTTTTCCCAGTTAGGGGTCACCACAGCAGATCACCTGTCTACTCATGATTAGCAGTGGAGTTTTACGATGCCAAGTTGCCAGCCCGGCATCCAATCTTCCACAGAAGGCACACACATGCACACCTAGGGCCAATTTAGAGTGTCCAATCCACCTACAGCATGTCTTTGGGAGGAAAGCGGAGCACCCTGGGGGAAACCCATGCAATCACAGGGAGGACATGCAGACTCTGCACAGAAGGCACCCCAGCTGAGGATCGAACTGGAGAACATCTTGCTGTGAGGCAGTAATGCTAACTGCTGCACCACCGTGGCCGCCCCATAACCTGTATCCACTGTGATCCTCAGAGACCTTTGTTTTTTTGTGGCGAGTCTGTGTATTTTTTATAGTTCTTAATTTTAAGAGGCAGAATATGTAGAGTCTATGCTATGTTCTAAATATCATGGCTGATGATTTTTGGATATTAACAATTATCTTGTAAAATAAGAGACAGTTCAATATCAAGACAAATTTCTTTTGTTTATGTTTTAGAATACTTGCTAAATTTTGTCATCATCTACAATAATATTGTATGCATCTAATATGCATTTGAGTTTTGAAAGATCATACAGCAGACTACTGAAAATAAGGAGAAAAAGAGGGGTCTCTAGAACAAAGCCCTATAGAGCTAACTAACCCCAGTGCAGTGCTGCACTGTCATATCATATGCTTGCAACCTTAGGCTCCACCTTAGTAACTTGGCATTTTAATGGCTGGCTCAATGTAGCCATGTTAAGGGACTGTGGTCTGTAACTAAAGTGAATTTCCTTCCATACAGATAAGGCTGAAGTTTCTGCAGTGCCCACACTATGGCTAGACATTCCTTTTCTACAGCTGCATAGCATTCATTTCTGGGCTGGAGCCTACGAGTGAGATATACCACTGGGTGCTCTTCCTCCTCTGAGGAAACCTGGCTAAGTACAGCCCCCACCCCATGGTTTGAAGCATCCACTTGCACAACAAATTCTTTACTGTAATCTGGAATGGCTAACACAGGGGGTCCTCCCAAAGCTCCTTTAAGCTTCTGGAATACCTGCTCACATACTGGGGTCCACACTACCTTATCTGGTCTGTTTTTCCTTTTCAGGTCTGTGAGGGGAGCAGCTATGGTACTATAATTGGGAACAAATTTTCTGTAGTACCCTGCTCTCCCTAAGAATGCCCTCACCTGCTTTTTGGTAAGAGAGGCAGGCTATGCTTGAATGGCTTCCACTTTGGCAGGGTCTGGCCTGATCTTACTACTCCCCACTCTATATCCTAGGTAGGAGTCCTTCTGCTATACCCACCTGACACTTACTGGGCTTAATGGTCAACTCTACCCTCTGTAGTTTGTTCAGCACCTCACTGACATGTCGAAGGTGCTCTTGTCAGGAATGGCTGTAGATGGCAGTATCATCTAGGTAAGCTACGGCAAAATCTCCTGCTCCTGCTAGGATACGATCTACCAGCCTCTGGAAAGCTGCTGGGGCATTGTTCATACCAAGGAACATCTTCATGAAATCATACAAGCCAAAATGAGTCACAAAAGCTGACCTCTCTATAGCACTGGGAGTCAAGGGCACCTGCCAGTAACCCTTGGTAAGATCAATAGTGTTAAACAAGAAAAAACAAACTCAACTGGATCCACAATCCACTAGTATCTCCACAAAAAACGAAAAAAGCAGCACACACTGGATAGGAATTGATTGTAAGAGGTGTATTTATACTGGTTTGTATTTCATAATATTGTTCCATGTGAAGGCGAAGGCCGAGGTACCAGAATCCAGTAAAACAATAATAAGAACCCACTTCATTATTTTATTGGTGGAATTTTGTCTCACTTACAATGTGTTTGAATTTAACAAAAAATATTATTTACAAAAAGAGGGAACGGCAATGGGTGCCAGTTTTGCACCATCATATGCCATTCTTTTTATGGGTTTTTTTGAAAATTTATTCATTTACACAGCAAAGTTCTTTCAAAATAAAGTGGTAGTTTACAAGAGATTTATAGATGATCTTTTGTTCTTATGCAGGGGCAGTCCAAGAGAATTTGATGAATTCATCAGGGGTTTAAAATTGAACCCGTTTGGTTTGGATTTTACGTATCGGACCAATATTAAAGATATGGATTTCTTGGACGACATTTTATACTAGTACAAAGGGCATAATTGAACACAAACCTTTTTATAAAGAGACAGCTGTCAATAACTTCTTACATGCAAATAGCATGCATAGTGAGTCCTTAATTAAATCACTGCCTTTGGGTGAATTTAAACGTATTGCTACAAATACATCTGAGAATATTAATGTACATAGGAATTTGATATTATTTGTGGAAAATTGCTTAAGAGAGGTTATTCTGAGAACCTTGTGTATTCAAGCAGAACTAAAGTAGAGGAAATGTTAAAATTGAAGGAACAAGGGAGGGTAGTTAGAAACAGAAATAAAAAGGGAACTGTAAAAAATCTAATCCAGTCTAAGGAAGAAGTTCCTATAACAATGGATAAAATATTTTTTGTAAATAAATTCTCTCCTTTTCTTCATTTCTGAAGAAAATTGTTTTGAATATGTGGCCTGTGATAACTAGTGATGAACTTTTGGGAATATTATTCCACATAACATTGTTTTTTCTCACATAAGATGTAAAAATCTAAAGGAATTAGTTAGAAGTAAGGGCAAAAAGGACAGGGTCTTTAATGCAGGCTCTTTTGCATGTAAGAAATGTAAAATCTGTGATAGAATTGTTAATTTAGATGGGCATAACATCAATGGGGTGATATATCATGCTTTAGACCATTTCACTTGTAATTCTTCAGGTGTAATATATATAATAGGTTGTAATTGTACAGAACCAAAATGGTATATAGGACAAACAAAACGCAGGGTTAAGTTAAGAATTTTGGAACATCTGGGGGATGTTAGGAACAACAGACTAGACAGTCCAGTTGCGTGCCATTTCCATCAATTCCATAAGGGGGATTACTCTGGTTTTAGATTTAGTATTTTGGCAAAACCATGGGGAATAGGAGAAAATAATATTAATTTTCAACAAAAGCTATTGAATATGGAATCCAGGTTTATTATAAATTTTGGAACTTTATTTCCCAATGGGATGAATTTAGAATCTTAATGCCTTAAGTATTATGCTGTAGAATGTTTATATATGAATGTGTATGTATATGTTTCTTTAAATGGTGAAGCATTCAATTGATTAATTATTTAATTATGTAATTGATTGTAAGAGGTGTATTTATACTGGTTTGTATTTCATAATATTGTTCCATGTGAAGGCGAAGGCCGAGGTACCAGAATCCAGTAAAACAATCAGTTCCTATCCAGTGTGTGCTGCTTTTTTCGTTTTTTGTTAAGATCAATAGTGGTAAGATACTTAGCCCCACCCAATTGCTCTAGAGTTTCATTTGTCCTAGGCATAGGGTAAGCATCTGACTCTGTGTGACTATTTAATTTCCTTGTACTGCTATCCTTCTTTGATACCAGCACCACTGGGAAGGCCCAGGGACTGCTGGACTCCTGAATTACCCCTAGTTCCAACATTTCCTGTATTTACTCCCTCAGAGTCTGTTTGGCTCTCTCAGACACCCTTTAAGGGGCCTGCTTAATAGGCCTTTGTGGTCCTGTATCCACATGGTGCTGCACCATAGTTTCATAGTTTCATAGTTAAGTACTAGGCTATCTGCCCTGGGGCATTTGTAAGCCTAGCCATAGTGATATGGCTTTTGCCACCCCATGTATTGGTACAGAATAGATTTAGAATACTGTGCCTCTGTCTAGTAGTGACACAGTGAAAATCCCCTTACATAAATGAATTAGTTTACTGTGCCCCTGTCTAGTAGTGACACAGAGGTGACCCCCGGGGTAAATCTACGATCTCCCATCCACTTATCAAGGTTTCTCTTGAAGAGTGTCAGTGAGGGGCTCTGCCTATCATGAACTGGGATTCTGTTCCAGAGCATGGGAAGCCTCTGGGTTTTGAATCTATCCCTCCAGCATGTTCTATTCATACTTGTGCCGAGGTTTAAGTCTTTGGCTCTTGTGGTTCTGATGGATTTGGATCTTTTGAGGTGGAGCATGTCCATCAGATCCTGATTGGACATGGCCTTGTATGTCAGGCACAGATCACCTCTGAGCAGGTGGTATGCTATTGAATAGAGCTGGAGTTTCTTTAGTCTGGCAGAATAAGACATATGTTGGAGACCCTTGATCCTCTTGGTGAGGTACTTTTGTGGTCTCTCCAGCTGCTGTAGGTGCCGAGTGAGGTACATACCAAATGGGGCATTGTACTCAATCATGGGTCTGATAAGGGAGGAGTATAGGGGTACAATGACCTCCTTTGATCTGGATGTGAATCCCTTCATGATAAGGTGGGCAAGGTAGAATGTCTTTCTAACCACTTTGGCAACGTGGGTGTCAAATGAGAGGTCGCTGTCAACTTGAGTCCCCTGGTCTCTGATTACTTTTTCTGTACTCAGTGGGTTACTGTCTATGTGATAATTTGTGGGTACCTTTTTTTTCCCAAAGGGGATGACTATACATTTTTTGGCATTTAGTTTAAGGCCATGACTCCGGCACCAGTTGTCCGTTTCTGTGAGGCCATTCTGTAGGGTGTATGTGTCAGCTGGTGTATCAACTATGACGCCTAGTTTGCAGTCATCTGCGAACTTCATCAGCCCCAACCCTCCCATGTTTGCTTTAACATCTGAGAAATAAATGCCAAACAAGAGGGTCCCAGGACAGAGCCTTGTGGGACACCACTTGTGACTGGCTTTGAGTCTGACAAGGCTCCAGCGATTTTGACTTTATGGGTTCTGTCCTTTAGCCAGTTTGCAGCCCATCTAGTGACATATGGGCTTACATTTAAGCTGCTGAGCTTATCTATGATGCCTGAGTGGGGTATTGTGTCAAAGGCCTTAGCTAAGTCCAGGTAGGCTGTATGGACTGCTTTGCTAGTGACTGTTTCGAAAAAATCAACCAGGTTCAAAAGGCAGGATCTGCCCTTTACAAGGCCGAACTGGGTGGGGTCAAGTGTCTGTAGGTCCCCAATGTCTCTGTTTATTCATAGGTTCATAGGTTCATAGGTTGGTACTAGGCTATCAGCCCTAGGGCCTATACAAGCCTAGCCATAACAATTCCCTGGCTATTTCTTCCCACATTATTTACTTTCCTGGACCCCTGTCTAGCAGGGCGACTGACGTGATCCCTGGGGTGAATTTCCTTTCTCCCATCCAATCGTCAAGGTTCCTCTTGAAGAGGTCCAAAGAGGCACTCTGCTTGACATGTATGGGCAATCTATTCCAGAGTCTGGGGAGTCTCTGGGTCAGGAACCTATCCCTCCAGCATGTTTTGTTTATTGTGATGACAAGGTTTAGATCCCTGGAGCGTGTAGCTCTGAGGGATTGGGATTTCTTTAAGTGTAGCATGTCCAACAGCTCTGGGTTTGACATGGCCTTGTATGTTAAGCAGAGATCGCCTCTGAGTAGACGATCAGTGTCTCATTGATTATGAGTTCCATAATGATTCTTTCCATAGCTTTGCAGACCAGGCTGGTTAAGCTTATGGGGCGGTAGTTTCCAGGGTCTGTAGAGATGCGTCCTTTGTGGAGTGGGACCACTGTTGCTGTACGCCAGTGTTCGGGTACATATTCTGTGGTAAGGCTAAGGTTAAATAGCATTTTTATGTGTGGGTTAAGCTCCTCTTGGAGTTCACGTAGCACGCAACCCGGGATGCCATCAGGTCCCATTGATGCTGTGTTTTTAGCTTTGCTGAGGGCTGCACTCACCTGGACATCTGAGATGACAGGGAGATTACATTCAGCTGGGATAAGTATTTCATCTTTTGGGGGTGAGGGAGGGGAGAAATTTGCACTGAACCTGTCAGCCAGAATGTTGGCAATATCTGTGGGTTCAGTGTATTTTTTGTCATTGTGAACTAACTCTGAGCATATCTGAGGATTTCCGCCCAGATTTCTAACATAGCTGAAGAAGGCCTTGTGGTTATCTTTAGTGTCCTTAGCGATTTTTCTCTCAAAGTTGGCCTTGGATGTTTTTATGAGGGTATGTAGCTTTCTGCTAGTGTTGATCAGAGATGCCTTCCCTTTATGGGATTTAGCTCTGTCGTGCAGTAGCTTCCTTCTTTTGTTATACAATTTGTTTATGGCTGAGGTCCACCAGACAGGACTCTTGCCCTTGGTGGAGAGGGTCTTGGATTTATTTGGGATTGCATGATCCATGCATTCTTGGAGATGTCCATATAACGCATTTGTGAAGGATTCAGTATTGTGGGATGTGGTTTACACTGGCCCAGCAGGCTTAAAGGATACCATCTCAGTCTTAAGAAGAGTGAAGTCGGCTTTTGAGAAGTTTTTCACTATAGTCTTTTGTGCTGGGGGTGTAGGTGGGATATGTATATCCAGGGTGATTAGTTTGTGGTCAGATCTCACTAGTGAGGGATATACTTCCGGTGTGGAGCATTTTGTCCCCATGTTTGTGATGATCAGGTCTAGTATATTATCTTCCCCTAGTGGGAGATGTGACTAGCTGTTCCACTACATTTGAATTTATGAATTCCAGGAACCTCTGGGCCATGGTGTTCGGGCTAGAATAATGCACCCAATCTATGTTAGGGTAGTTGAAATCTCCCAGTATGATGGTATTTGGTGATACATTGATATCCTCCAGTGTCTTCAGGAAGGCTGAATGGGGTTCCTGAGATTGGGAGGGTGGTCTGTAACATGCTACCAGTTGTATAGCAGTATTGCCTATGGTTAGTTGCACCTGTATGGTCTCTGATGCTTCATGTGTTGCTACTAACCTGGAGGTGTGGGTATCCTTGATGAATATGGACACTCCCCCTCCCTTTGTGGTTCGGCCCGGGTTTTAGGGTCGAAAAGCATGATACGAGGTATAGCCTGGTAGCACTGGGGTGCTCTCAGGAGCCTTGAACCAGGTTTCCGTTACTGCACAGATGTCGGTGTTCTCGATACTGAGGAGTGCTTTGAGAGCCTGCATCTTGAGATTTAAACTTCTAGCGTTGAGCAGCATTACCCTTAGTTTCTTTTCATTTTTGTTTTCTAAGGAGGTGGGTTTGTCTTTTGAGCCTTGCCTAAAAAAGGCACTATGGGGGTGGCAAGAGCCTTAGCCAATATCCAGAAGCCCAGTGGTGACAGGTGTAAGCCGTCCATTGCGAAGCAGCATGGCTTGTCCAACATGTCATCCCAAGCAGACAGACATTGGATCCCCTTAGAATGACACCAGTACTTGAGCCAATTATTAAAGCTGATCATCTTGTCATTGTATTGAGGCATCATTCTTGGTGAGGGCAAGATGCTGCTCAGGGTCAGGGTCATACCAGCCTGGGCTACATAATAAGAGAGCTCCTCTATGTCTCTTTTCATGTAGTCCAGGGAGGTACATCTCAGGTCATTCGCGCCAGCATGGACAATGACGGAGTCATATTTGTACTTGCTTTGGAGTGACCTGAGTGCATGTGTTATGTGGCGGATCCTAGCTCCCGACAGGCAGCTCACAGTCACCCTCTCTTGCTCAGCCTGGTAAGCGGGACATCAGTGTGTCTCACTATAGAGTCACCTATTACTAGTGTATCAGGCATGGTGTTTGGCCTTAAGGGCTGTGATTGCTTGACACACTGATTTATTGAAGTATGTGTTGCATGTGTTATGTTTTGAGGTGGTGGATTTTTGGGTGTCTGCTTCGGGGGCCTCTGTTGTTTTGGTAAGTTTTTTATTAGAGCCTCCGAGTTTGTCTTTGTGTTGTTATGTGATTGGTTTGCAGTTGGGGTAGGGCTATGTGGGACTGGATTTGTTGTGTGTGTGGTTACCATCTCCTCCTGTCTGGTCTTGCCAGCCTTGAGTTGAGAGAGTTCAGCCTCTAGTTTGGCTATATACTTGCATCTCTCACATGTATTTGTGTTTGTTGGGAGGAGGAGGAGAGGGTTGTCTGTGTACATGAGACAATTGTAACATTGTCTCATGATTCCCAGATTAACCAGCTGAACCGGAGAGGATGCCAGCACTTTACCACTCGACATGCTAGAATAGTATAAGGGAGTGCTGTGCCTTTAAGAGAAGTGGGTATTCACAGGGGTGGATGTAGTGCTTACTTTAGTTTGAGAGTGCTTACTTATAAGAGAGGTTTTGAGAACAATTTCTAGGCTTATAATATAGCGAGTAGACTGATTATACAAAGAGTAGAGCTTTTTTAAGGGAAAATTTGAAGAGCAGACTTGGCAGAGCCAGACAAAGTTTAACCTTGTTTAACCGGCACTGTGCTATGCGCACAATCGCTCAAAGCTGTGCAAATGCGAATTTTAAACAGGGAACTTCAAAAGAGCTAGAAATGGTCCAAAACAACCAATTACTACAGCTCTTGTGCTGAGGTCACTTCCCTCAAGGACAGGTAGGCTGCTCAAGGCTCCCCACTCCCACTGGTGAGCAAAGAAACTTCCTTCTATCCAAGTAAGGTAATGGACAACACAGGAACTACACCACAGCCCAGAATACAGCAAGGCCTGTAAACTGGTCTAAACTAGTCGAGGAGAGGCAGGAAAACAAGGATTATTTTTTTTGTTTGTTTTTAGATAGAAAGCACACAGAAATGCAGAAACAGCAATAAATCAGTTGTACAGGCTAGCTCACTTTAGTGGGCAGCCTCAACAGTTAAATTAAACAGCAAACAAACAAATTTTCGATCAAAATTCGACTAAATGTAACTTTAAGTGCAGATAGTATTAAATGTAGTAAACAGCTAAAAAAACAGTTAAAGCTTGCTTGAGGTAAGCACTAGAAGGAAATTCAAGTAAAAAAAAAAAACAGCAGGATACTTAAATCAAGAAAGTAGTCACTTTTCTGAGTTTTCTGTAGCTAGGACCACTCTGCAGGACTACGTGGAGCTGTGTCTGAGTAGTATAGCCAGAAAAAAACACCAGAGGCGGATCATATCCCCACACTCCTGTAACACTGCTCGGATTTCTTGAACCTGGGTAGGGGATATCTGCAGGGACACTGCTACCCCTTCCACTGTGGAGTCAGATCGAGGTACATTGAGGAGACCGGATACCAGATACCCCTCAGACTCCTCCTGCCATCCACTGCAAATACTCAGCACAAAGACATGGTAAGTTTTTATCATGTTAACACGATACAATTTGTGCTCCTCTCTCCTGCCTAGCAGTTCTACCATGTAGTTAACATCACTGACCTTCCTTACCAATTTGTAGGGTCCCTTCCAAGCTGCCTGCAGCATGTTGTGTCTGACAGGAATGAGAAACATTACCTGCTGCCCTACAGCATAGTCTCTAGCTCAAGCATTTCTGTCATACCAGACCTTTTTCTGCTGTTGGGCATCTGCCAGGTTCCTGAGCCTAGCTCATGAGTTCTCTGAGCCTTGTCCTGAGGTTTAGGACATATCCCACAACAGACTCCTTGTGGGATTCACAGTCACCCTCCCACTTATCTTGAATCAAATCTAGAGGTCCCCTCACCCTATGCCCATACAACAACTCAAAGGGTAAAAAACCTGTGGATTCCTGGGACACTTCTCTGTAAGCAAATAACAGATGAGATAAATATTTGTCCCACTCCTTCTTAAACTGGTCTGCAAATGCCCATAGCATTTTCTTGAGTGTAGACTTTAACCTCTCTACAAGACCATTAGTCTGGGGATGGTAAGGGGTGATTTTTAGGTGGTTCACCCCACAGTGCTTTCACAGACAAGCCAGCAGGTCTGACATGAAATTGGTACCCCTGTCAGTCAGTATTTCTTTTGGGAAACCTACCCTGCTGAAAATCTCTAACAAAGCATTTGCCACCTTTTCTGCCTCAGTGGAGGGCAGAGCCACTGCCTCAGGATATCTGGTAGCATAATCTACTACCACTAGGATATACTTTTTCCCTATGGGAGTTGGGATACTCAGAGGCCCCACAATATCTGTAGCTACCCTCTGAAATGGGTCTACAATCAAAGGAAAGGCATCAAAGGAGCTTTCACCTTGTCTCCTGCCTTGCCTACCTTTTGGAACTGCTCACAGGTCCTGCAGTACCCTGTTACATCTCTGGAAATCCCAGGTCAATAGAAGTTCTGCATAATACATCTCTTTGTATATTTTATGCCCATATGACCTGCAATGGGAATATTATGGGCTATGGCTAGAAGTGCCAGATGGTAGGCTTTGGGCACTACCAACAGCTATATTATCTCACCCTTTAGCTCTTCCTCAGGGTCCACTCTCTGTACAGTAACCATTTGTCCCAGTATACAGATTCCCCTTTCCCTTGAGAATCAGATGCCTCACCAGCTACCTCACTCAGGCCTTGTAATATAGGGTCTGAGAACTGAGCCTGTCTCAACTCTCTCTTTGTAACCCTTCCCAGCTCTCCTTCCACAGGAAGTTTGGTATCCTCTGACAGTGTTGCCTCACTGTCAGCTTGGGTACTACTACTCACCTCTGCCCTTGCAGTCACTTTGTCCAAGGGAACATCAGTACCTACAAGCAGCTGTGGTTCACCTTCAGTCTCACTGCTACAGTGTAGCTCCCTCCCTGAAGTAACCACTTCACCAGTCCTGGCTGCAAGTGTGCAGTCTGTCTGGATCTCCCCCTGGCTACAAGACCAACATGTTCGTCTCCAAGCCTGACTGCAAGTAACTGCATGCTCACAGGGTACTGCATTATCAAAATCATTCCTTATCAGGACATCTACAGGGATATCCTCAACACACCTACTTGCTTGCTTCCTTTCCACCCTCCTAGTCAAAGTAAACCCTAGACAAAGGTATTTGGAATGGGATCCCTCCTAAGGCTCTGACTGGAGTAGACTACCAAAGCAAGTAGTGCTCCTCTGTAACCACTGCAGGCTTCACAAAGGTTAGGTCAGAGGCTGTCTTTCTCTTAGCCATGTCCTCTTTTCCATTCACTAAGATAGGATATAACCTCTTGTGGAAGTTTGGTACCCCTGTTGTCTCGAGACAGCTTACTGCTGGCATTTTGTCATTCCCACTTACTGACTCTCCCAACTTTTGCTCCCCACCTTGCCTCTGTGGACAGCTATATGCTACATGACCCTACTGGTTGGATTTAAAACATTTAACCCTCGGTCCTGGACATGTACCTGGACTAGTGGCTTGTCCTGCTACTGGAGGACTCTGTTGGGGCAGTCTGGGCTGCCCACCATGGGTTCCCTTAGACACATGAGCAGCACTAGGTGTCCCTTTCCTATGGATTGATGCCCTGCTTGCTAAGTATAGGTCTCCCCTCTTCCCCAACTGATCTGCAGTAGTGCATTGTCTATCAGCTAACCAGATTCTCATGTCCTCAGGCAAAGTGCTAAGGACTTGTTCCCTCGCCCAAATGTCTGCCAGCCCTTCAAAAGTGGCGACCTGATATTCTCTCACCTATCTATGAAAATAATTGCTTAGTTCAGCAGCATATTCACACACACTTTCATCTGCCTTGCTTTTATGCTCTCGAAACTTATTTCTATAAGCTCCAGGTGTTAACTTAAAATATTCTAAAAAGACAGTTCTTTACAACATTATAATTTAAACAATCAGCATCATGCCATTTAGAAATTACAGTTACAATTTTACCATAAAGTAAGGGTGTCAGGAACTGTACCCAGAGCCCTTGGTCAACATTATACTGTTTATATACCCTCTCAAACATATGAATGAAACTGTCAAATTATCCCCCTCTGTAAATTGTGGAAGAAATTTACTTTGAGGGTTCGGTTACTCCTTTCCCCATTCCCTCCATAAGTCTGGTGAAAAGTTAGCATCTCCTTTTCATGTTGCATCTATCTCTCCTTCTCCTCAGCTTCCAGGCATCGCAATTTCTCATTTTCATCATTGTCTAGATGCTTCAGTCTCTCTCTGCTGCTTCTGTTTCAAAATGCTTGGCCTCTAGCTCAAGTCTTTTTAACTCCAGATGGATTTCAAAGTCCTCTGTGGAAAGGTTGAGTTGTCCATTTTCTGAGAGTTGTACATCTCCATGTCCAGTCTGATTGTCCTCCTGGCTGCTATTCTGTGATGCAGATGTGACTAAAGCTGCAATCATGTCTGCTTTAGTCAGGTTGGCATGTACCAGTCCTTTAGCCTGGCTCATCTCAGCCAGCTGGATCATTGTCAGCTTGCCATACTCCTCTGCTGACATGCTTGCCTGCTCTCATTGACTAACTAAGCTAACAAAAAAAAAATAAATAAAACAATTGTGATATGAACTGTGAATGTTCATTGCATGGCAGATTGAGAGTACAAACACATTCAGTGACTACTGTACACACGCTAGAGGAATTCAATATCCACACCACTACAAGCCAATTAATACGTGATGTGGCTAACTCACCACTGTCAACCAATTAATATGGGATGTGGATGTCCCACCACTACCACCAATAAGTATGTGATGCCCCTGCACTGGCCCAGTAATCAAGAAGCCTCAGTCCTCACCACTGGCAACAGTGAGGGATGCACACAATGGGAGGATGACAAGTATACACACAGTAAAGTACAATTTCCCTTAAGAGCACACAGAGATCACAGTCAGTCTGGGGCTGGTTTCTCCCTCTTTCTCCAGATCCCCAGTAAGACTCCCCATTGGCACAGCTATAGGGTTAAGATCTCAACTGAGGGGTCAAGCCAGGACCTCCAAGACCCTCTCTGTCCAACCAATGTTTTGTGTCCCTGTCCAAGTAGCTGACACACACACACTTTGAGATTTGATTTATATACAAACACACATATATTCCTGGGGAAGGCTGGCACAGGTTTACTAGCTATGCCCCCTTCTGCCCAGAATTTAAATTAGCTATCACTGCCAACAACCCCTCTTTATCAGCCCTTAAGGCCCTTACAAAGTTACTATTATCCAAATGGCAAGTGTGACCAAGAGCAAGGCTATTTAGGAGTGGCCTGTACAGTGTCTCCAAATACATATGCAAGTACTCCCAGACCTTAAATATGCCTCACATATATCAGCCACAAGGATAAGTTTAAATATATTTGATAATAAATAATAAAAGAACAAGACAATACTCAATCAACGCAGTAACTGCAGAGTTCAGAATTACAGGAATTTTTTAACACAATGTTGCAAGACAGTCTCAAATAAATACAGAAAACATCTAAACTAATCTTTATTATTCGCAGATATATCTAAAAGAAATTGCTGTACTCTAGTTACTATTAGCAAGGCAAGTACAGATGTTGATGATGATGGATGTTTCCAGGTCAAAGACAAAATACAAAATACACAGTCTCTTTATGAGAGGGTTCTTAAATTACCATCAAACATTACTGCTTGGTCAGCTTGGATGACATCACGCTTTGTTACCTGTCTTCAGTTTCCTGGCTAACAGAAACTAATAGAATTTTAACATCTCTTTGTGAGAAATACAAATCACTCAGATGTTTGCCCAGAACTGGAAGTTGTAAAACAATTAAACACTTTTACATTTTAGACCTAGAAATTGCTTTTCTTTTCAGACAATAGAAATACATCCAGCTTTAGACATTGTGTCTGTTTCACTGCAACTGAGAAATAACACAATTGTAAAACAATCTCAACTTATTTTCTTGAAGTTTTGTAAGTTAACTCTGTGTTCCAGCTTTTACTATTAAAACATACATTTGCACAGTTATATAGTTTATATACATTTGTGTTCTTTTCCAGTAGGGAACATTGTGGGCACATCCTTGAAGCTCAGTACTGTACAAACCCTGTTCAACACACACTTCTGCACCAGTAGTTTAATATACATGTAACATATAATTCTCTTACATTTGTAAGACAAGCATATGAATCATATTAATATTCACAAATGACATAATTATTTACAAAACTCCAGATAGCTGGGCTGGCAGTGTCAAACCCCCCACCTTGGCTGGTTGTGTTCATAATGTTGAACGACTATGGCCATTCGATTAATTTATTTTCATTGACATAGTTGTTTGCTAATTTCACCTTTTGATATTTCATGTTCAGTATTTAGCTGTTCGCGTTTTCTTTTTCCTTTCGATAGCCGAACATAGACCCTCATAACACAGAAACCCATAATATGAGGTAATTACTTCTGGGATAATTCTCAGTTCTTCTTTTCAACAATCTACTCTGCATACTTGTTTCACCATTTATGATACATTTTCTGACTTTACATATCAAGATTTTGCACTTGCAAAGTGTCAGGAAACAAGTAAGTTTCATGTTTTCTTTTCAATGATCTAGAAGCCCTTTTGAAAACACTTGGAAAATTATATTTTCTAACACAGGTTCAGTAGACATTTTAAGAAATTTTGGAAATGGAAATCATTTAACAGAAAGTTATGATTACATGTTTCACTCTCTAAAAAGTAGATAGTGTAAAATCTAAGGACCCCATCTCCTGACAAAAAAATAACATTGGACATGGTAGTGGTTCATGTGAGAGGGAATGGCTTGAAATGCAAAACCCTCAGTGGTATGCAGAAATACATCAAATGTTTCCATGCCATTTACAAATGTGGATAAGACAGTGGTTCTTTTTGGAATTTGTCTTCTATCTTGAATGATACAAAGTAAACATAATTGTTTGATAATTGGTTAAATAGATGGTATCATTCCAGGGACACATAGTTTGTGTCAGTATGGGGTCAAATTTTCAAAGGTCCAGCTTTCTTCATTAAATATCTGCAGTTTTCCCTCTAAGGCCACCATATACTAACTAAAGGCTTTGCTACCCTTATTGACTTTTATTAGGCAAAGTCCAGTTGATAGACAATCCAATTTAACTAAAATATCAGTCTTAAAAGTGAATCTCTGTAAGGTGGCTCTCCTCAATTCTAGAAACCTAAGCAATACATTCTCTGGTTTTGGGGCACTTCTGAAGTTGGAAAGCATCCATAGTCGGCCTTCTGTGGGAGCTTGGTATAAAGATTAAGGTGTTTACCTTATAGGCAGAAAGTCTAACATTTATTTCTCACATGAGGTAATTGGCTAGTCTTAAAATGCCCCATAAGTATAGTTAGCGTAGTACTAATCTATGAACCTATTGTTACTCAGACTTGGGTTAAGTATAAAGAATACCCTACATCTATACCTGTTTTTACACTTTTGAATTAAAGTCACCATATTTGTCAAGAATCTTATTACCTCTTGGCAGATCACTCATTAAACTACAGATTAATTATTAACTACTAGCTTGCTACAGAAAACCATTTTTGTCCTCTGAACACCACATACATTTTCACAGTGTTTTTAATGACTTTCATATTATCAGAAGTTAAATTATTTTGGGTGACTTTAATTGCCCTTCAATAAGCCAGGACATCTATAGCTCCAAATTAGGATATGCTGACAAATTCCAAGACTTAATAAACAAGAACTCCCTTGACCAGTTGTTAAACAAACCTATTAAATTATACAGCATTCTTCACCTGAAAGATACAAATATGGCTGACTTTCTACTACTCCTCTGGTATGTTCATCCTCATTGAAGTTTGATCCCAAAATTTTGGCATTTTACTGAATTTGAAGACTATAAATGTGCCAACCTCAACATTTTCTAATAAAGTATCATATTGGCACCACTCCTGGCCTTGAAACAGTGGCAGTAAACATCACTAAAGAGTTCTACTCCCATTTTGAAACATGAATAGGGATAGCAGTCCCTACTAAAGCCAAATATCATGGGAGATTCAAAATGAAACTGCTGGTAGTCCAATATTATATATAAATTCTACAACAAAAGAAACAAGCTCCTTAAATTACATAGCAGATTGAAAACCACGCTTCTCAAGGAAATTATCACAAGCATTACAAGAAAATGAAAAACAATATTAAGTTCAGTAAAGGAGACCCTGAACTTTGGCTGGTCTCTGAAGCCAAAGATGATTATAAATCTGTATTTAGCAAGGTGAGAAAACTAAGAAATACTAGAACATTGGTCTGAACCTATTCATAATTATGCTGCCTATTCTGACTCATTGGCCATCCTATTAAACATTGTTAACATTCTTGCAAACAAATTTAGTGTCAGCTTCATCCCTGAGAATTCTATCCTAAAGTAGTGAAACCCAAATCCCTTATTCTCCCAATTATTTCTAAAGATTATTTACTGAAAGTGCTAGCCAAGACCAAAATGCTTTGTCTATGGGACTTGTCAATATACTTGGCTACTTAATTAATAACATTAAACATGCTTTTGCAAATCTACTGTTTAAGCTACTTTTAGCAACATGATTCATCCTGAGGAAAGCCATCCAGGAAACAAATAAGGGTATGGCCAGAGGGAGCAGTCTCAGCACTCCAGGACTGCTTCGAAAGCACGGACAGGAATATATTCAAGGAGGCAGTACTTATGGACCAGAAAATTAACCTGGTTGAATACACAGAGTCTATGATGGCTTATATACCTAAGTGTGTGAATGATGTGACAGTCAACAAGTGCATCATCACATGAGTGAATCAGAAACCCTGACACACAAGTGGAGTGTACATGCTCTTGAAGGTATGCAATGCTGCCTTTAAGTCTAAAGACAAAGATGCCCTTAGGGAAGTCAGAGTGAAACTAAGCAGAGGAATAAGACAGGCTAAGTGGGCTTATGGACAGAAAATTCAGGGTCACTTCTCAGACTTGAGAGACTCCAGGCATCTGTGGCAAGGTATACAACCTATCTCAGACTACAGGCCCCTACCTTCTCAAAGTGATGATGACATGGAGTTTCTCAATGAGCTCAACACCTACTTCAGCAGGTTTGAGAAGGAAACAATGCAATGGCAATGAAACGCCCACCAACCAAGAAGATGAAGTGTTCTGCCTTCATGCAGTGGATGTTCAAAGGGAGCTGTGACAAGTAAATCCAAGAAAGGCAGCTGGTCCTGACAATATTCTGAGGCAGGTGCTCAGGGACTGTGCTGACCAGTTAACTACTGCTGCCACTGACATATTCAACATCTCTCTGTATAAAGCCACAGTATCCAAGTGCTTCAAGAATGCAACCATTATATCACTGCCTAAGAAGTCTCCACCCTCAAACCTGAATGACTACCACCCAGTAGCTTTCACCTCCACTGTAATGAAGTGCTTTGAGAGATTGGTCAAAGCCTACTTAATATCAACTCTTCCTGCAACACTGGATTCACTCCAATTTGCTTATAGATCTAATCATTCTATGGCAGAGGCCATCTCACTGGCACTTCAATTATCCTCGGCACACCTGGAGAACAAAAACTGCTATGTCTGCATGTTATTTATTGACTTTAGCACGGCCTCCAACATGGTCATCCCCTAACATCTGACTGAGAAACTGGTTCATCTGAGTGATAGCACTCCTTTATGCAACTGGATTCTGGACTTTCTTATTGACAGACCACAAAATATATGCATAGGCAACATCTCGATGAGCACCATACTGAACACTGGAGTACTTCAAGGATGTGTTCTGAGTCCCTTGCTGTTCACCATGCTGACACATGACTGCATCACCAGGTACAACAAAAAACACATTATTAAGTTTGCTGATGATACTACAGTGATGGGTCTCATCAACAATGATGACAAAAAAGCCTACAGAGAGGAGGTGAACCAAATTATTGACTGGTGTGACAACAACCTTACTCTCAATGTGAATAAAACAAAGGAGATAATAGTAGAATTCAAGAATAGGTGCAAGGCTCATTCTCCTCTCACAATCAAAGGAGAAACAGTGGAAAGTTCCTGGGGGTGCATATTGCTGAAGACTTGTCTTGGTCAATAAACACTAATCACATTGTCAAGAAGGTGCAACAGTGTCTACACTTTCTAAGAAAGTTGAGGAGAGCAAAACTACCACATTCAGTTCTCTCAACCTTCTACAGGGATACCATCGAAAATATCTTGACTAGTAGTCTCTTAGTGTGGTATGTAAACTGCATGGTTTCAGATCGCAAATCTCTCCAGAGGGTGGATAAAGTGGCAGAGAGAATTATCAGGTCCACGGTCCCATCTGTCCAGGACTTGCACTCTGCTTGGTGCCTCAGCAGAGCCATGAAAATAGTCAAAGACTGCACTTACCCTGCCCGTGGTCTGTTCTTGTGTTTGTCTTCAGGCAGGCGGTACCGTAGCTTATGTTGCAAAACCACCAGATTTAATAGAAGCTTTTTTCCACTAGCCATCAGAACTCCAGTAATAACACACACCATGCTAGTCATAGGGTCTATATTAGAAGACCGAAGATGTATTCTTTCGAATGCATTTTGGTTGAACTGAAAAGGCTGAAAACAGAAAATATCGAAATGGCTGTTAAGCTAATTTTTTCCCTGGGAAAGAATTCACTTGGCCGCTTTGGTACTTTGCCATTTTTCAGCACTACAGTGCGGTCTCGGAATTGGTATATTTAAGTAAGGGGGGGTGTGGGGTGAAGCCCCCCACTTAATGTAATGATTGTAAGTGATTTTTTTTTTTTTGTTGGAACAGCAATTTTTTCCCCTTGGAAAGAAATCGCTGTTCTGACACTTCGATATTGTAAGCTTTCGCTTACATAGGGTTGATTAAACACTGTTCGCTTTTTTAAATGTTCAGTGATTTAATATAGACCCTAGTCATGGAGGTCTGGAGTTACAGTTCTGAAATAATTTATGGACATATGCCATAACTCAATGAAAGTACAATCTTATACCTTATATGCAATATTAATGATGCCAAGTTAACATTCTGTGCAATATGTCAAGGAAGCATTCCATGCAATTTGAAGTCTGTCTGATTTTGATATGTGCAATATACTATCTGTGCAATATTTTAAGTACTGATGAAGACATATAAGTGGAATAGCCTTGGTGCATATCATTGTACTTGTCACTGCACTGCATAAATGTCTTACTGTTGTTATTGTTGGATTAGCATTGGTATATGTGTTATTGTTGTATTAATATAATCAGTATATGTTGTTTGCACACTGAGTTCGAAGTAACACAATTTCATTTAGTTGCACTGTTGTGCAGTCTGAATGACAATAAAGTTCAGTTTGACATTGACTTTGACTGATGAAAGACACACTGTAGCCCTGATGCCTTTCTATAAGGGCGGCCTTAAAACTGATCCAGGTAATTACATATATATCAGTCTTACAAGCCTCATCTACAAAAGCTAAACCAAAAAGCACAGAGTCCCAAGCGAATGTGAGGTTTTCCACCAATTTATTAATCTACTATCACGAACTAAATAAAAACCAGTAAAAACAGTAATACTAGTAAAGCGCTTTTCGTCTGGATCATATCCGGACTTCTTCAGACAAACTGATATGATCCGGACGAAAAGCGCTTTACTAGTATTACTGTTTTTACTGGTTTTTATTTAGTTTGTGATAGTAGATTAATAAATTGGTGGAAAACCTCACATTCGCTTGGGACTCTGTGTTTTTTGGTTTAACTTGAGTTGGAGGAACTTTGTTTATTGGTGCTCATCTACAAAAACCATAGAATGTATTATTAATGATCACATAAACTACAGTATCAAGAGTCTTATTCGATGTGATGGCCAACTGTTTGGCTTTGTGAAGCGAAGAGCATGTCAGCTTGAACTTGTTAAACTTCTTTGAAAAGTTATAGAGTCTGTAGATGGTAATAATGTACTACACGTAGCATGTCTTCACTTGGTCAAGGCCTTCAACACTATTCCTCATGCTGGCATAATTACAGAAGCTAAATACATGAACAAGCACCCCACATGTGGTAAGATGACTAGGAAACTGGATGAAAAACAAAATCAACACAGTGTGAGTTACAGAAGCTTCAGAAGAATGTCTGAAAGGATCCAAAACAGTCACTCACAGTCTGGTGTTGATACCATTCCTTTTTGACTCTTACTTCTCATATCTCCATTGAAAGAGCCAAGAATTCTGGTTAAAAATGTTTGTAGACTACAAACTGAGGGCTGTTGTTAAGCCCCACTCTGACACCCAAACCCTCCAATATGACCCCTCCCTGGTACATTCTTTGTGTACTAAAAATGGGCTCGAACTAAATGCTAAAAACTATAGTATTGCCACTTTTGTCAGACAACCACTCTCGACAGCACACCACTACAAAATGAAAATGTAGTCAGAGACTTAGACACTTGGCCATCATGTGAAAATGTTTGTTGCAAAACCTTCAATTTAACAGAGCTACTTGCAAAAGGAAGCTTCATTTTCTAAAGAGATAATCATTCCCTTATACTTAACATGGATTATAACAGTTATTCAGTACAATGCCCTTGTCAGGATTTATTTTCTAAACATAGTACTCAATTAAAAAGACTCCAAAAGGTTCCACAGCAAAACTATCAGAATCCCAATGTCCCTGAGCTATGAAAACAGTCTAGATGTTTTATCCATTTAGTCAGTGTCTTACAGGCTTTTGAGGGCACATCTCTGTCAAACTTACTGTACCATAAAATACTCAGTTGTCTTGAACTTCTTTATCTCCAAGTCCAGTGGATCTAACACTATTAGAGCCAATGACCTAAATCTTCACCAAAAGATAGATAAAACACAGAGGAGGGACTGGAATCAACTCCTTTGCATGTTACACAGTGTGACTCAACCCTGATGGAGAAAGGTGGTATGGCATGAGGGAGGTTACTGGCAAGGCATAAATAATCATAAGACTAAATGGCTTTAGAACATCTAGAAATTCTACACCCTAGTCAAAAATAAAAAATAATCAGTAATCAAAAATAGCACTTCATTGCTACTCTCCCTCATACAATAATTCAAAATTAGTGCCTTAAATTTTGTATGGTTTTACCTTAACCTTGCCTCTTGAAAAATGTTTGTATGAATATGCCTATGGCCCAAAATGCAGAAATCTAAGCCCACATATTCAAATTACTTTTGTGAACATCTGTGACATCAAAAATCTTATCTCCAATATGTGAAACATCGGGTCCATGCTCTTCTATGTTTGTGATGGCATCCTTAGTGGACATTGGTCCACTGCTATATGAGAATGTCACCACTGCTCTTAGGAGCTGGCCATAACCCTCTTATTTAAAGAAGGATCTCATTTCCCCACTCCTTAAAAAGGCTGGTCTGGACTCTGATAGTCTTAACAAATAATGTCATATCTTAAATGCTCCCTTTCGTAGCAAGATTCTTGAGGAAGTGATTTAACTTTAAGTGGAGGAGTCCTGTCCAGTGGAGCAGACAGTGCATCTTTGATCATTTCCATTCAGGATTTATCTAAACGAGCCTATGGACATTATTATGCTATTAGATCTTACAACAGAACCAATGCTTTATATACGCACTCTTCAATATGTGAGGACGCAGAATTTAAATTTGCATTACTGGAAGCAATAACATCCTTTCATTGTAGAGTTATTATTAATGAATTACTTCAATAGAGGGAGTAGTTATGGAAAGTTATTTTAGAAACCTGCACTTTTCTGGGATTAAATGATAAGGAAAATGTTATGGTCTTTATTTTTAAAAAGAAGGAAGCTTAGTCATGCATGGAATAATCCAGTGACTTTCTTCTATTATTTAATAGTGGTGTGTTTAAGGTGTAATTCACAGTCTGATGAAGTCCATGTGATGAAAACACTTCCTGCGTGTGATGATGTTACTTTATTTTTGCAGTAGCATAAAAAGTTTTTTTTTTTTTACATCTTATTATTTTTTTACCTGTAGGAAAATGCAGCAATGCTTTACAGATGATGAAAAAGTAGGCAACATCATTAATGGTACTCAAGTACAAACCCAAAAATGCTGAATATGGATAAGAAACAAATACAATCATTGCTCAAGTCTGAAAGTACAGAAAACATTAATAGCTTAATATATAGTGACTCTGGTCAGAGAGAGGGATAAAGGCATGACAGTAGTTTATGTGGCTAAGATCAGTTCATGTTTTATGTTAGATGGCAGTTATATGGGAGAATAGCCATGCTCATTCTGGAAGTTAGCAGGCAGTCTGGGTCCATCCAACGGCACAATCCCTCAGAGGAGGGGGTGATGTTGTAAGAGGTAATCTCAGGAGTAGCTGTTTAACTATCAACCTGATGATCCCATGCACCTGCATCAGGGAGGGCATTATGTTCCCATTGATAATACAGGTTGTCTGCTCTGCCAAGGGAATGTGGTTAGGCCTAAAACAAAAATATGCCTTCATTACTGGGATACCAGTGAGGTGAAAGCAACTGCTGATTATGTCTGCATGATGGCCTTTCTTAGCATACCTCTCAACCTCACAGAACAAAGCCATAAATAAAAGTGGGACAAAGGCCCAAAAAATAGGGACAATTTTAAATATTGCTCTTACAAAGTTAGAAAGTTGATAGAATAACAGGTTTTGTATCAGCATGAATTTTCTGAAGGGTATGAAGTCTGACACTCAATTGTCAGTCATTATTTTCTAACTTCAGTCTTTAATGATTTCCCAGTAATTTGCCAGAAAACCACAAAAATATGAGGTAAAAATTCTGGACATCCTGCAAAAATCTGTACAGTTAAGCAATATGTTTCCTAGCCCCAAGGAGGAGGAAAGAACGGGCATATCTGACAGAAGATGGATAGATGGTTTGCAGGTGCAGCAAGAAAAAAACACTAATAAAGTAAACAGGCATGAAAAAGTGTGTGTGTGTGTGTGTGTGTGTGTGTGTGTGTGTGTGTGTGTGTGTGTGTGTGTGTGTGTGTGTGTGTGAATGTGTGTGTGTGTCTGTGTGTGTGTGTCTGTGTGTGTGTGTGTGTGTGTGTGTGTGTGTCTGTGTGTGTGTGTCTGTGTGTGTGTGTGTGTGTGTGTGTGTGTGTGTGTGTGTGTGTGTGTGTGTGTGTGTGTGTGTGTGTGTGTGTGTGTGTGTGTGTGTGTGTGTCTGTGTGTGTGTGTGTGTGTGTGTGTGTGTGTGTGTGTGTGTGTGTGTGTGTGTGTGTGTGTGTGTGTGTGTGTGTGTGTGTGTGTGTGTGTGTGTGTGTGTGTGTGTGTGTGTGTGTGTGTGTGTGTGTGTGTGTGTGTGTGTGTGTGTGTGTGTGTGTGTGTGTGTGTGTGTGTGTGTGTGTGTGTGTGTGTGTGTGTGCGTGCGCACATGTGTGTGTGTGAGCACATGCAAGCATAAGAATAGAAGAGAGTATCACTCAACTTAATAGGCTGTACTCCTGCTGATATATAAAAAATAGCTTTTAGGTAATATCCAACGTACAAGTAAAGTCCTTCTGGTGAAAGATTTCCTCCACTTCCTTTGTGTGTAAATATTATTGGCATGTTACAAGAGTCCAGGTAACATGAGAAGAAAAGATAAAAGCTTTCCCTTCTTGGAAACAGAAAATACTTTACCCATGTTAGTAAAGAATAGCTAAAGCCAGAATAAGCCAGAGCCTGATACATTAACAAAGACCTATATAGACTTTGCCAGATCAGATGCTTACCTTACAATAAATAATGATTTTATTAACTGTTTGCCAAAAAAGAGGAAGAAGTGAAGAATTATTACTTCCTTAAAGTTTCTGAAATAGCAGTGAACCTGATCCAAAACCATATATTAGATGGAACTTAAGGGGTAAAATAGAGAGGAGGGTGAGTCCCACAGAATTTTTATTGGTCTGCAGTTTTTCTGCCATAGAGATATTTTGTTTCAGTAAGCCGCTCAGTTTAAAACCTTCCATTTTCCCTTAGCACCACTACCAGGTCTGTAATCAAGACTTCTAGATGGCGCCAGTGTATATTTTCACCTTTTATCCCGAGGTTCTGGTGAGCCTCTGCCAAATGTATCCAAAGAAAACTGGTGTTTATATTTCACAAAACGAGGATCACAGATGAAACCAAAAATATTAAGAGACTCGGTTCATGCCAGACGTCATGAGGGAGCTCTGCCAATTGTTACAAATTATACATTTTACAATGCCAGTATAGCCATCCCATATGAATATTTTGGTGCAGAATTTTAATAAAACCTTGCAGAATGTGTTATCATGAATAATGGCTGATAAAACTGTGATATCTTGTTTCTCATCAGGATGGTTTCACAGTTTCACACTGTTTGACTTACTTTATGATACATACTTTAGACTCATGGGTTTAAAGGACATGGCAAAAGAAACTTAGGAAGAAAAGGGAAATCCTTATGGCAGTGTGATAGGGTATTACTGAAGCACAAGGAAGAATAGCAGTGATCACGTCTGTAGTGAAGGAACATATAATACAGACTCAGGAAGCTCAGAAACATAATAACATTGCCAAAGTTAAGGTATTCTGACCTGGGGACAAAGTATCAGTCCTCATTTCCACAGTGGAGAACAATCTTCTGTCCGCTTCACAGAGGTCATCTGAAAACAATGGGAAGGTGTGGGAAGTAAACTACAGCATCAGCAGTCAAACAATACAAATCATAAGAAAGTTTACTGTAGTAATGTACTATAGAAAGACAATGACATGTTGTTGGCCTCCCCATTGTCAGGCTGTCTGAAATTATGTGACCATTTCCTGAGGTACAGATAGATGAAACTGAAAATCCATCAAAAAAGAGAAATGAAAGAACTTGTGTTAAAAAAGATAGATGCTTTCTAGGTCATCTCAATAAGAAATACTTCAGCAATGCAAAATACATTTGCAGAACCTGAATAAAAGATAAGACTGAAGCTATTATTAAGAACGTTTAGGAAATGATGGAGACAAGGGTTACCAAGGAATCTGAGGATATGAGATAGCACAGTAGTGATGGTGCCATGACCAGATAGACCAGTGAGATTTTCCAGTGATTTCGATATACTTATTGAGATATCTAAATCTGATGCCTGCTCTATGCCTAGTATTGAAACACCAATAGAAAGGACAGGAAAGGCAAACTACATTACTAAGTCCCCTGATGAAATTAAAGAATATCTAATCTAAGGACAAATTCTGCTACAACCATCAGTATGAGCATGGTTTCCATTTAAATTTAGCATTTTCATTTAAATTTAGCTTGTATACCCTCTGCAAACTTATGGAATGTTGGATTGGGGGACTAAACACTCTTTTGGATTACTTTTCTGTATGCACAAAACAGTGGCAAAATGCTCTGCTGAGAAAAACTGCAACCTGTTATGAAGGACTGAATCAAGAAACCATTTTGTTTGTAGTCTTATGCTAAAGTAAAGCATTTTCACTTACTGTTTCATGAAAGTATTGAGATTTGGGCCGAATAAAGTGGACTGCGATGTTTAGGTTTATGAACTACAATTTATTATTTTTGTATTAACCATAGTAGCAGTGTGAGAGAAAATGAAGATTAAGAGGAATAACTTTATCGAAAAAACATTGATATTAATGATCACTTGTGAGATGACTGTATGATAACAGATTCTGTTTATATAACATTTTGTATTACAATTATTCCTAAACATAATTAAAATGCCACCAAATGATATTGATGACTTGTAAAATTTCTGGTAATTTAAAAGGACTACTTTTCTACTTGCTTATAAATGACATAAATGGTAAAACTTTACATGTGCAATATGCTACACAGCAGTTGCTGTCTAACATAAAGTATTTCTCTCTTGGATGACATAGAAATGCCCTCCCATAGTGTAATACCAAATTAATTCCACACACTCACACTATCATCCTTGTACTTTAATGCTACCATGGCCAGTATTCATAGTCAGTTGCACAAATGTGTTAAGGATTACAGGGCATCCGTGAATGAGCACTGCTGAGCTGTGATTCATAGAAGCCATTTATGCTAATGCACAGTGACCTCAATGTACATATTCAAATGGGCAGATAATGAGATAAAAATGAGGAGTGATGCAAATCTTTGTATGCCAATGAAGACTATTTTACACCATTTGCAATTTATAGTCAGTTTTTCCCACTTTTCCATGATGGTTACAGATGCACTATAAAAAAGGAAGCATTGCTAAATCTATTAGAGTTGCAGTTGGTGAAAATGCTACCTCTTGCGGTAAACTTTGCTATTTCTAGGTCAAAGTTGCTTGTCTTGGCCATACCAAAACATGTTGTGCCCAGTGGCACAGGCCCACCAAGAAGGCAAAGGTATAAGCAAAGGATTACTTATTATAATTATAAGGGTCTTACTGGGTATGCTGACCCCCCATAGGTGCACTGGAGGAATGCGTGTATTTTGTATTCCTGTGGACACCAAAATATGTATATCCCTGACTATACTTGCCACAGGGAACTTCCAGAGACAGACTAGGGACATGCTGGGGATCTCACAGGCTTCTGCCTCAAAGATACTGAAGCAGTTCCTGGATGTACTCTTGGCACATGTGGATCATTACATCTATTTCCCAGTGTCACCTCAGAACTAAGTTCTGACTGCATGCTTTTTATGGGCTGGCATGTTTTCCTGAGGCACTTGGTTTGATAGATTGCACCCATGTTGCAATTAGGACTGTACCGTAATAGGAAGGGCTACCGTTCCATTATCTGCTAGGTAGTGTGTGATGCATGGGGTTGCACAAACAACATCTCTGCCCAGCATCCTGGCAGTGCACATGATTTCCATATCTGGCATAATAGCTTACTCTACATCCTCTTCCTGCATGGTAGAATGCCCAGTGATCATCTTGTTAGTAAGCTGAATTCCTTTTTTTGTATGTGTTATTAAAGTAGTTATGTTCATCTCTGTTGCTGCATAGTAATGTTTATTTTCCTGTTTTGCCCCAATGTTCTCTCTCTCTCTCTTTTTTTATGGTGATGCTAGATATCCACTGGAGCCATGGCTCATGATTCCAGTGAGAAATCCTTCTGTAGCTGTAAAGATGACATATACTGTAACACATCCCTATCCCAGACCTGAATTTTCATTGAGATGGTGTTTGACCTCCAGAAGAGCCATTTCAGGTGCCTGGATGAGTCTTGGGGTGCAGTTCTGTATGACTAAGTAACTATGTTCAGGATGTTTACTGCCTGTTGCATTCTGCATAGTATGATCATGCACTGGTCTTGTGGTGAAGTGACCCATGTTGTCACTGTTGCTCCCACTTCTAGTCCAACCTTGACTAATGATGACCAGCAGTCAGCAGTAGTAAGGGACCCCATGAGGCAGGCTCATCCACAGCCTGTGGCTGTACAGGTTAAGAGGTGGTGTCTAGTCCAGAATTACTGACCAGGAATTCAGGTGGGTGTTTCTTTTTTTTCTTTCTTTTTTTGTAACAAATACATGATTGATGAAAAAATAAATGACTGATGTATGCAATTATATTTATGCAGTCATATTTGTGGGCTATGCTCTATGCTGCATGGTCTACTGTCACGTCATCTGCCATTCTCTTTCATTTAAAATAGTTTTATATTGTTAGCTATTTACCTGACTGCTTGCTGATTCCCATTCAGTGATACTGTAAGACATAAAATCAATAAAAAAATGATTGTATCTACTGTACTGAATGACTTTCTATTTAATTATTTATTCACTATGCGATACAAAGCAATACTGGCAACAATTAAATATTCAGTTATATATGCTATTTCTGTTTACTGAATTTTGTTTTACTGCACATCAGATACATTTTTAGTCATTCAAAATAAATTCTGACTTCAGAAACAGTCATCATTTGTGCAGTGAGGAGGGTTTAGTGACAGCAGTTAAGTTTATATGGCAGGTTGCTTATTTTAATTTGTCCTGCCTTATGATGTACCAACTTCCTCATAATTTACTCACAGTGCAGAGCCTGGGGCTAGTACATCAACCCAGATACTGCTGAAGTTCTGCCACAACGGCCAACTCCCAAACATTTTCACTAATAAGTTTGCTTTTGTACAATGCAAGCAAATTTAACTTGAAGAACCTTGCTATGTATTAACTCCATCTAGTCAAATATGTGCCTGCTTGATCTGGAATTTAGATTTTTAACACCCCCCTTTTCTCTTGACAAATAGATTACACTGCATATGCCAGTTGCTTAGTCTTCCCAGCTAACAGGTTTCTGCATTCAATATAAAATAACATAAAATATGTTTTTCTTGATACCTCTCTATTAATTGCTTTCTATTGGTATACATTGATTACTCTCTAATATAATATGATCTAAGGGTGGGGGGAATCACTTTACTAGAATGTATTGCTAAATATCCCCTCATTAGTCTCTCCTCTTTCAGCACTTTGGGGGATGGAAGGATGACAATGGGCAAACCCCACAAAAAGAAATTTTAAGAAGAGAGATTTTCAAGACTCACACTTTTCCAGATTTTTGGTATTTTTTGGCTTGTTGGCACGGGGTATTTTAAGTGTCAAAGTTTCAATACAGAGCATGACTGCTGACATGGCCTGTGACAAATGTTTTGTAAGTGTTCTCTGTGATTACTGGCATTACTATCTTGAAAATCAGTGTCAGTATCATGTGATCTCCACCCACATGTCCAGACAACACATCATCCCCTATTCCTTGTAAGACTAAGTCCAACTTGACTCTGGTTTGTCCTAACTAATGCAAGAATGGGAAGCCGCAACTGAATCTTGATGTGCCTCTATGTTATGCATCAGTAATATTTCTTTATTCCTGCTCTCTGCCAGTTCAAAGTAGTGTTGGAAATCATAATGCATACCCTGTGGAACTTCAAGCATTTGTAGTTGGTATGTCTTGTACCTCTTTGCAATGGAGTCACTGTATACAATGTGGCCTCAGAATGTTTACTATCATCCTCAAGATGTTCTTCAGTGTGTGTGGAGAAACTGGTGTAGATGTGTGGGGTTGTTTTTAGTCTACAGTTGTGAGTTGAATGTCAGCTTATGTTTGAGTTTGTTATGTGGTGTCACTTTTTGTAGAGTTGCTAACATGTTGTGAGGAGACAGAACCTTCCATTAAACTTGAAGATTGCCTGCCACCTCCCTCAGGTTGCCTCATAAATATAAGTTAACCCGTGCTCATACAACACTGTATGTCACACCCTAACAGATGATGGCAGCACCTGTGAAGGCACAAGGTTGCGCTTCTAGCTGGTCTGAGAAAGAGACCTTAATAATGCTCTACAGTTTGCATTACTTGAACCTGGGAAGATCGAGGCATGCAACATCACATTATTTGGGACAAAATTGATATATGGCAGGAGTTGGGTGACTACCTGCCTACCCTGTTAGGTTTAACCCACTCCAGTTAGCAGTGCCATCACAGGTATGACAGTTTTAAGAGAAGCATATTACTGATCAGCTGGCCATTTGGGTTGACCAGGTTTTAAAGAAAAGGCCACAGTTCTATATTAAGCAAAATTACTTTCTAAATTCATATATATATATATATATATATATATATATATATATATATATATATATAATAAAAAGGGGATTAAAATTGAATAACTACATGTATTTCCAGACTCAGATATCTGTACCTGAAAATATTTACTTGTACTGATATATGAAAGGCATAAAAAGTGAATAGTTTATCTATAATCAGATATCCATCTTTTGAAGAAGGAGGAATAATATACCATGTTAACAAGTTACAATAATAAACAGAAATGTCAGTTGAGTATTAAAATAATAATCTGTATATATAACTGTAAAAATATTCTATTACTGTTCAGGGATCAGTAATACTGAGTGGATATATAAACCTATGAAATAAGAGTTGCAGTAACAAATTTATTATACTTTACCATTCATACCTCTCAACTGTTCAGAATTCTGCAGAATGTCCAGATTTTTTCCTCATATTTTTGGTGTGTTACCCATAAAATCTGAGGATTTCTGGCAGATCACTGAGGATTGACGTCATTAAATTAATGACAGTTATTTGAGTTTCAGACTTCATATCCTTCAGAAAAATGCATGCTAACACAATCCTTTTATTTTACCAACTTTCTAAGTTTATAAGAGCGGTATTTAACATTTGTCACTATTTCTGAGTGTTTGTAAGAGCAGTATTTAACATTTGTCCCTACTTTTGAGCCTCCCTTCCCATTATTTTTGGCTTGGCCCGGATTTCTTGTGCTAAGAAGTTGAGAGCTATGTTACCATTGCAAGGAAAAGCAACAGATAATATTAGTTTTATGTGAAATGCATAAATGTAAATAAAACAATTGCTTAACTTTGTTGGTTGCTCATAAGTATTTATATCTACATGTACAACATGGCTGAAATGACTCTCACCACAACCAAGTTAGACTGCAGGCTGGGGAGTGTGGGTGAGAATTACTTTGCTAAGAGTATGACTAGCACAGACGTTTTCAGATAACATGCTGTTTTACTTCAGAATTAATTACTATAAATCAGCCACATATCTGCACAAAATGAAATGCACACTTCCTTAATTGATACCTATCAGCCTTTGCACTTCAGCTGCACCACAGTGTTACATGCATTAAAAAAAAAACTCAAGACTCATTTCATATTTCTTTATCCACCAGAGTTCAAAAGAATTATTACTAAGGTATTGTAATCATTCACAAATGTATGCATATAACAGTTAAAATGGGAAATAAAAAGATATATTTACAGAGAGTAAACAATGTATTAATGTTTATATGTGGAAGAAATTCAAATGCACATAACCAAGATTATCTTTCTCTCTGTCACTGATAGCTGAAGAAGAAATACAGTACAATCAGCAACAAGAGAAAAGACAAATGCATCATCTGATAAGTATAAGTGGTGTCCAAAGATATTTCTTTTTAACAGTGCATATTGTACAAAACTAATCGTTGTTTGAAAACTGATAAAGCAATGCTTTTCAAACTGATTTTTTTATTACTCTTATAGACAATGCTGTTAAGGCTTCACAGTTGAAAGAATTACAACTGAATAATTAACTGATCAAGAGAAATGTCTTATAATCTGATTTGTTGACTTCATCAATTGCAATAATTACTGATTTCCTTTTTGTTTTTTTGTTTTGTTTTTTTTTGGGGGGGACTGTATGCTCTGCATTTAAAGTGCTTAATTTAAACACAAAACTCTTCGGAAAAACAAAACACCCTTGCCATTTCAATTCAGCAGAAGTATGTGTAAGCACTACTCTTCATCCTTTCCAAACATAGAAGCACATCCCAAATTACTACCTCCAGCTGTAAACATGAACACTTTCCATGCACACATTTTACTTCAATAATTTTTCTTACTGCAGTGTTTCAATGTTGTGTTGTTAAATTACATTAAAACAGTATTGTGTGGATCTATTGTGCTTTTTGCATTTTGTCTCTCCCCACCCTTTTTATCTTCTTTTTTTTCTTATTTTTGCTTATGCATTTCTTTCTCCTTTTTTGTTTTTGTTTCTCTCCCATTTTATTTTTATTTTATACAGGTTCAAATCCCTCAGGAGAAGATCAGGCATGTACATTCTAGGCTAGGGTCAGAGCACCCTCTGGGGACATCCTCACAGGACTGGAGTGGCAGCGCCAGTCCTGCAGGTACTCTGGCACGTGGCAGCCTGGCAAGCCTCACAGATAGGGGGCTTCAGGATTTGGTTGAATAAATACTGGTAGAGGTAGTGGACAAGAGAATTCAGCAAGTCAAACCCTCTCCTGAGTGTGTAGAATATATGCTATCCCATTTGATGCTGACCACCGCTCCAACACAGGCTCCTACCCCCTCAAAATATGGGTCCTCCACTACAACACCATTGGGCAGTGGATGTGTTTGAGGCTCTGTGGACTAGTTCAGCTGCACTTCCTTAGCTCTTCTTCAATTACTGTTTCTCCTTCACCCTCTTCCCAATTTCCCACCCATACTCTGTCTTATTAAAAAAATTGAAAAATGGGGGATCTATCCCCCTAAAAAAACATAGCACTCATTCTGTTCCACCTTATCCAGTACAAACCCTCTTGATGTTTCCCTTGTGTTTTCACATCTTTGTTTTGTCTGCCCTTTTTTTTCAATCTGTCCTATCATCCCCTTTCTATTCTTTAATGAAACCATCAAGGTGTCTATAAAAGGATACCCCTATATAAAAAATTATAACCCCCTTCTCTTTAAAAAAAAAATCTTTGCAGCTTTTCTAAAATGCTTTGAGTATGATTGCTCTCATCTGTGCTTGTCTGTAATATGCTACCTCATATACACTTGTGATTTCATGAAGTAATTCATAATTTCAAAAGGATGAACTTTATACCATTTATTCCTTTGTGAGCAGTGGGCATGTTTATAGAAACTGTTTTGGTTTTCCATATTCTTTTCAAATGCATTTCACTTCTCTTTATCTGCATATCTATGTAGCTCCACTGTTTGCACATATCTGTTATGCACTCACGAACAGTGTACCATATAACCAAGACTGGTTTACTCTGCCATAAGTTCATAGGGTCACAGGTCGGTACTAGGCTATCGGCCCATTGGCCTACGTAAGCCTAGCCAACAAGGTTCCCTGGCTAACGCCACCCAAGAAAGTTATTTTCCTCTGCCCCTGTCGAGCAGAGCCACAGAAGTGATCCCGGGCTGTATTTCCTATTTCCCATTCACTCATCAAGATTTTTCTTGAAGAGTGCTAATGAGGAACTTTGCTTGACATAGATGGGTAGCTTGTTCTAGAGTATGAGAAGTTTCTGAGACAGGAATCTATCCCTCCAGCATGTCCTGTTAATTGTGGTGACAAGGTTTATGTCCTGAGAGCGTGTAGCTCAGAGGGATTGGGATTTCTTTAGGTGTAGCATGTCCAGCAGCTCTGGGTTTAACATAGCTTTATATGTTAGGCAGAGATCATCTCGGAGTAGGCAATATGCTACGGAGTAAAGCTGGAGTTTTTTGAGACAGTCAGTGTAGGGCATCTGTTTGAGGCCAGTAATCCTCTTTGTGAGTATTTCTCAAATTCTAAACACAGTAATCTTGTAAATTGTTCAGTATTCTATGCAACACCAAGAAATAATACTTCATTTTTTTCAGTGAAACTCAAATGGGTCACATTATGGAAAGAAGAATCCTATGTGCCAAAATAATTATAATTAGGAAATAAAATTGCACGTGTTCTTCTGCAAGTTAATTGGGTATACACCACTTATCAAGCATAAACCAAATTGAAAATTCTCAGTAATAAAGGTTGACTGCACTGCATGACTCATACCAAATTTGACCAGTTCAACGACCTCTGAGATAAATAAGTCGATCATACATTGATAAGTCTTTATAGCTTTTAATGTCTTGTACAGATCATCACATAAGCATAAAATCTAGCCACGTCATCCTCTCTAAGACACAGCCAAACAAATCAACCACTGCTATTAATACCAAGAATAAAATCATAATATATAACCCTTGATCATCTGATATGAGCAACTAACAGAAGTTTAACATTTGCTTGACATGTATGGGCAGTCTATTCCAGAGTATGGGGAGTCTCTGGGTCAGGAACCTATCTCTCCAGCATGTTTTGTTCATTGTGATGACAAGGTTTAGGTCCCTGGAGCATGTGGCTCTGATGGATTGGGATTTCTTTAAGTGTAGCATGTCCAACAACTCTGAGTTTGACATGGTCTTGTATGTTAAGCAGAGATGGCCTCTGAGTAGACGATATGCGACAGAGTATAGCTGGAGTTTTTTTAGTCGGTCAGCATAGGGCATCTGCTTTAGGCCTGTGATTCTTTTAGTGAGGTGTTTCTGCGGCTTTTCCAGTTGTTGTAGATGTTTTGTGAGGTACATACCAAATGGGGCATTGTACTCTATGATGGGTCTAATGAGAGATGAGGACAGTGGGTCAATGACCTCTTTTTTTTCTGGTTGAAAAGCCCTTAGTGATGAGATGTGCCATATAGAAGGATTCCCTGACTGTTGTGGTGGTGTGGTTATTGAAGGTGAGACCACTGTTCATCTGAGTTCCTAAGTCTCTTATTACACTTTCAGTGTTTAGTGTACTGCCACCTATGTGGTAATTCATGGGTACATGTTTTTTTTTCCAGTGGGGATAACTACACTTCTTGGCATTAAACCCCTGCCTCTGGCACCAAGCATCTGTTTCTGTAAGGCCCTTTTGTAGAATATCCATATAATTTGGGGATTCAATGATGTCTCCCATTTTGCAGTCATCTATGAACTTTGTTAGCCAGAGTCCCAGAGTTGTGAGGGATTTGTGCACCCAGGCTGATAGCAACCTGACTTTTGACCACCATGTTGCTTCCATTGTACGGAAAGCCTTCTACATGGCCCACCTCATAAGTAAGGGTATCTCATCCAGGGACAAGGAGGTCACAGCATCCCTGTATTCTTCCCTTATAAGGCCCATTATTGAATATGCCTCTTTTGGCATTTACCTCACAAAGCACATGCAGCAGCTGGAGCAACCACAAAGGTTCCTCACCAGGCGAATCCAGGGCCTCAAACATCTACCATGTACAGATCAGTTAAAAGCCCTATCTCTCTACTCAGTTTCATACAGACTCTTCAGAGGTGACCTCTGTCTGGCATACAAGGCCATCACGGACCCCACCTTGATGGGACTGTTGCATATCCACAAGCCAAGCTCCAGTCGAGTAACTTGCAAGCGTGGCCTCAATCTGGTCTGTGACATCAACAGGACTTATTGTTCAGACAGATTTGTAGCCCAAAGACTCCCCCATCTATAGAACAGACTCCCTCTCCTCATCAATCAGAGTACCTCTTTACCCCTTTTTAAGCTTAACCTGGATAACTGGATAGGAAACAGAAAACATACCCCACGGATTCCACCCATGTCCCTGCTGGGCAGGGGCATCAGGTGGTGACTTGTCTAAACGTGGGCTAAACTCTTGGCTAGGCTTATAAGAGCCACAGGGCCAATAGCCTTGTAACCTCCTATGATCCTATGCACTTTCTGCAACATACAAGTTTGTAATCAGTACACCAAAAATACTAATTTTCAGAAACAACTTCAAAATAGTAAACAGCTCATAGCCCTGTACAGTAAGGCTCAGGTAGCTATATTACTGAACAAAAAAATTAATACAAAGTTCAGATGAGCTAACAGAAAACTCTCTTGAGCCATTAAAGTGAGGGGTAAGCACTTTGCATGCTATACTGCTTTTGAAAGCTTTAGACATCATCAGATCAATACCAATTACAGAATAACATCATTTTCAAATGAACAGTGCAATGAATAAGTTAGATTCATGTAGTAATTCCAAAATTAAAGTAATTCCCCATTCCTAAGATCAAAAGTGCAATGTGCATGTCACTCAGAGTGTAGGGAGGGGAGGTCAAGGGGTGGGAGGAGAAGATAAGCAGGGAATGGAGATGGTCATGGAAACAGTCTTAAGCTAAGAGCTATAAGTCATGGAAACAGTCTTGAGCTAAGAGCTATAAGTCATGGAAACAGTCTTGAGCTAAGAGCGAGCTATAAGTCATGGAAACAGTCTTGAGCTAAGAGCTATAAGTCATGGAAACAGTCTTGAGCTAAGAGCTATAAGTCATGGAAACAGTCTTGAGCTAAGAGCTTTAAGTCATGGAAACAGTCTTGAGCTAAGAGCTATAAGTCATGGAAACAGTCTTGAGCTAAGAGCTATAAGTCATGGAAACAGTCTTGAGCTAAGAGCGAGCTATAAGTCATGGAAACAGTCTTTGAGCTAAGAGCTATAAGTCATGGAAACAGTCTTGAGCTAAGAGCTATAAGTCATGGAAACAGTCTTGAGCTAAGAGCTTTAAGTCATGGAAACAGTCTTGAGCTAAGAGCTATAAGTCATGGAAACAGTCTTGAGCTAAGAGCTATAAGTCATGGAAACAGTCTTTAGCTAAGAGCTATAAGTCATGGAAACAGTCTTGAGCTAAGAGCTATAAAACAGTACAGATTGTTACTTTAAAGAGTTGACTAAACAGCCCACCTCCCTCTTTAACAAACCAAAAATAAACAGAATATATATTTATTTAAAATTTCTTAAATGAGTATGTGAACTTATCTGAGGATCCCTTTCAACCACAACCTGGGTCACTTGAGCAAGGAAAACTGTGTAGTCCACCAGTGCGGCATGTAAATGCAAGAACAAAGACCAAAAATATAAACACTCTGACCACAAATCTGCCCAGTTTTGAGAAGTTACCAAAAAACTATTGAACAGAATGAATTCAGTCTACAAAGATTTAATCACAGTTGGTTAAGTGACTTTCCTCTTCAACAGACTTCATCAGAACTTCTAGCTACTTGTATCTTCTTGCAGGCACTAACAACAAATTACAACTTAATTCATATCCTACTATTTAAATTGTAAGAAATAGGACAGAAACTATCTCTTTTCTTCTGAGAAATGAAACCTGTAAAGCTGTCTGAGGGTGGGGGACCTTTTAGCAAACAGATTACATAAAACTCTACCTTCCCATTCAAACACTAGCATTTTTCCCCAGCAACCACTGTATTTAGTTTTGTCAAGGGAATGTAATGTCAACTAAACTTGAAGGGCTTCTTTGAAATGGTCACTAAAGTAATGGATGAGGGCAAAATGTTCACATAGCCTACCTTGATGTGGCCAAGGAATTTGACACAATACTCCACTCAGGCATTGTTGACAAATTCAAGCTAGCACTCAGACATGACCCAGGAAATTAGAGTCAAGAAGTCCATCTCTACAAAGAGGCCAGTCACAAGCTGAGTCCCTTAGAGATCAGTGCTAGGAATGCTCTTTTTTGGCATTTGCTTTTGCAAAGTCAAGGCCAGTCTAAAGGGACTCTGCCTGACCAACTTTGCAGATGGTTACAAATTAGGAGCAGCCATGGAATCTCCCACTCACATTAATGTTCTACAGTAAGGGCTGACATTGGCAAATAACTTGTATCAGAGCCAAGGGCTAAAACTAAATGTCAAGAAACGTGTAACAGTATCCTCTGGAAAATCAATTATCCATGGTAACTATCATATTGGCAACAAACCCCTAAGAACAGACCAAGTAGTCAGGGACTTTGACACACTTAGACAGCAATCTAGCCTTTGACCATAATGTGTCTACAGCAGTGAGGAAATCATTCTATGTTATGCAACTTATAAACAAAGGTATGGCATCTAGGTCCAAGGAAGTCATTGCTCCACTGTATTCAATATTCAGACTTATCATTGAGTTCAATGCCCCCTTTGATATGCACCTAACCAGGCTTATCGAACAACTGGAACATCAACAGAGGTTCCTCACTAAAAGAACACAGAGCATGAGTAACATGTTTTATGCAGACCGCCTCAAAGCCCTATCCCTGTATTTTGTCTCCTACAATCTGTTGAGGGGAGATCTATGCCTGGCATATAAGGTACTTTTAGACCCCACCTTGATGGACCTCCAGCACATCTACAAAACCAACAGAAGCAGACATACCCATTCTAAAATCCTAAACCTTGCCTGTGATATAAATTGGACCTGCTGAACAGACAGCCATTTATCCCAGAGACTACCCCTTCTCTGGAACAGGCTCCCCATCCATGTTCCTCTCTAACCTTATTCAAGTGTAATTTGGACAATAGGATGGTCAACAGGAAATTATTCCATGGCTTGGCAACTAATGGACATGGGCAGCCCCTGCTTTTTATCTCTGAAGCTCCTGCTTACATTTATCAATGGTACCAGAACTTGTCAGAGATTTGGGATGCATGGCTAGGCTTAAAAAAATCCTAGTGATCATTAACCTAGTACACCCCTATGAACCCATGATTGCACTTTTCAAGTACTCAAAATATGACTCACACTTTCTGGTGTCTTAAGCTGACAGCCTAACAGGGTTCAGTTCATCCAAACTGTTTTTTTTTTTTATTTTTATTCACTTATTGTTTAAAAAGACAAACAAATATTCTTAGTTAAAATCCTAATATTTTCTTTTCTGATTAGAAACACCATCATAATAATGTTTTTGTAAACTGCTATGAATTTAAGGTTTAACAGTATGTAATTTAATTAGCAGCAATTATTGTGCTATCTGTAGTGATCATTCTTTATATCACATTTTGCACTAACACATAAAAGGAAATTGTATACAGAAAGCAATGCCAGAATAATACAAGATAAACAAAAGTTTATAACCCTTTTTTTAATATATGTTAAGTATATGTAACAGCTTGTGCAGGATATATTCATAAGATAGTGCTACACTGTAGGCCTTATTACACAAATGTATTTTTGAAACTAAGAAAACCACAAAAATACTCCATAAAGCAAAAATGAAGGCAAACACGCAGTCCTTAATCCACGGGTTTATTGTTAGCGCTTTTGTTCACAAAAGTAAATGAACTTCAGACAAACCCTTGCAAACCATCTCCATGTTAAATATCATCCTAAGTTAATTGATTATGACATCACCATCATTCTAAAAAAGACATACGTTCAAAATGCTACATTTATTCTGAAATAAACCTTACAAACCAGCCACAGATAATCACTAAACCATCATTATAATGCTTTTATATTATAAAACAAACATATTTAAAAGACAGTCATTCTAAATAAATACATTTATGAATTCTTCACTCTACCTTCCCTCACACCAGTTTAAGTACATTGTTGTAGAACAGGTCAAGAAAAATATCAGAGGGGGGCCATGGGAGTTAAGGTTAGAGGAAAAAGAACTCTTATGGTAAGTTAAAACTAATGCATATATATTTCCTGGCTTAAATGAACATTGTTCAATAAAATGGGCAGGATTCACGAAGGCTTGCATGGAGTCTAAAAGTAGTGTAAGACTCCATGCAGGCTTCGCGATCCAGGAACAGCCCAAAGTCCATGTAAGAGGCCAGCAAAAATGTCTCTTACACGGAGTGGGCGTAGGTAAGCTAATCACCTCATTTGCAGCTGAATAGCATGCAAATGAGGTTGATTAGCGATCCAGGAAGCCCAAAGCAGCCCGTGTAAGAGCCGTTTTAGCTGCAGAAATGTACTCAGTTGACAACTGAGTACGTTTCTGCAAAAACCACAATGGAGCCATGTCAGCTCCAAATAAAGGGTGCATATGTGTCAGGCAGCATGCCAATGGCCGAGTATGTGGCCATTGGCAAGGTAACCTGATGCAAAATTAATAAAAATATAATTTTTTTTTCGGCGATGTTTAAACCCAGCGCAGCCCCGCGCAAATGGGCTGCGCTGTATAAAACATAAAAATGAAGGTTATAAACCCACAAATGTGGGTTTTATGCAATACATGGATTTACAATGCAGGGATCAGCAGACCAAAAACAACATGGCCACCGTGTAGTGGTTGCTAAGGGGGGAAGCTGAGTCTAAGACATGTAATTAAGCATTAGTAGGCAATCTGATGCAAATGAGTGTTAGTATACTGAATTCCACTGTCACATAGCAAATGAGCACATTCTGAGTAGTGTAAGAGTTACAGAAAGGGGAGGAACAGAGTAGGAGATAGGTGACATCACAGGGGGGAAATGGCAGAAAGAAATGCAGTTCATTGGAGGTCAGAGTTACATGACAGATGTCAGACACATATCATGGAAAGAGGAGTGCCACAACATAAGCATGGGAAAGTCAAGAAATGGAAGGTGTACACTGTTGCCTACACGAAAGTTTCTTGCTGGACGTGCATGCGCACGTGTGTGCGCTATGAAGCGCGAGTAGGACAGTGTGCGCACGTGTAAGGCAGACTGAGCATGTGGGAGCGTGTTGAGAGATGTTTAACACTGTTTGCGTGGGTGTGCGTGCGTTTTAACCAGAATAAGCAGATTCTGAACCGTGTAAGCATGTGTGTGCGCGTGTAAGCCACTGTGAGCGTGTTTCTGCTGGTATGCACGCTGCTCCCCTGAGGAAACAGAAAGGAAAAAAGAAGCAACAGAATTACTAGGAAGCTAGCAGGGAATACTGCTGGAGCTAGCAGGTGAAAACAATTAGAAGCAGGCAATTACACAGGCAGAATAGTAGCTCAGCCCAACACTTAAAACTCTGCAAACAGCAGTGCAAGATGTTTCTCACAAGAGACACTGCAAGACAGGAGTAAGCTATTAGAAGTGAAAACTGAAAAAGCTAAACTCAGAGCAGAAATGTTAGGGGCTGCCATAGCTGTCATAATGAGACATAGGCGACTTGTTGAGGGTGGTGACAATGCAGATGGTGCCAGACAACCCACAGTGAGGAGACAGAGAAGAGTGTACAGGCCCAGCGTCACCTACCACGGGTTACATGAGCTGGAGATAGTAGAGTGCTATAGAGTGGACAGAGAACTCCTGCAGCAAATAGTGGAGCTGTGCAGGCCACGCCTCACACACAGAACCAACAGAGGGGAACCCATCCCAGTGGAAACCAAGGTATGTGTTGGCCTAAGAATACTAGCAACAGGTACCTTCCAGAGACCAACTGGTGATATGATGGGGATATCACATATGCATCAAAGCACCAGCCGGTGAGCGGGGTAGGGCCTACATTAACCGCAAGGGCTTCCCCCTCCATCAACTGCCAGGTCATGTGTGATGCCCAGGGCATAATAATGAATGTGTGTACTGGCTGCCCTGGGAGCTACCATGATTCCCACATCTGGCATTTGACGCAGCTGTACCAGACATTTGCCAATGGGGACATCCCACACGGACACCCAGTGGGGGATGCAGGTTATGCACTGGAGCCGTGGCTGATGACACCCATCAGAAATGCACACACACCTGAACAGGAGCACCATAATGAGGCACATGCACAAACATGTAACCAGAAAGGCTCATCCAGACTCTGCTACACTTTGCTGTGAAGGAAAGGTTAGTTTGCTTATATTTTTTGTATTACTGCATTGCCTTTCTATATTTTGAATACTGTAGTTTGTTTTCTTTACCTTGTGTTTTGCTTGCATTCTGTTTTAACAGCATATTAAAACTTCAATAGAGACCACAGCTCTCTCTGTTCTGAGTCAGGCAGAATTTTTCCCGCCCTCCCACCCATTTAAGTTGTCTTGTTAAATACCACTGTCTTTCTAGTTGCCCGCCTCTTATGTTAATCTGACCATATATCTCATTTCTCTCTTCTTTCACTGGCTTATGTGAGTAATCACAAAATCATCATTTTTGAAATCCCACCCCTTCAATTATTTAAATTTATTGGCCATCCTACAGTATTTCATAGTACCAAATTACAAAAGAGACCCCCCCCCTTTCAATCCATCTTGCTGTTTTAAAAATAGTAACTCTCCACTAAACCTTAACTTTTTAAAGAGGTAAAACTCAAGTTACCTACTTTCACATTTAACTTCTCTAGTGCACACTGTAGAGTGCATTCTTTTCAATCTTACCTTTAAGCATCCCTGTGACTAGCACTTTCTCTAATACCTGCTGGAAAGCACTAGGAAGCCTTAAACTCATACAAACACTGAACTCTCCTTGTTAATAAGGAGAAATTAATAGTAGGCACTAAGCCTATAATTGCAAAGTACCTTGCTAAGGAAACAGCTCCTGTACTTTACAAAGAAAAAAAAAAAGCCCCAAACCAGGCATGTCCAAGGGTCAGCTTCGGTGATTTCTCCTGTCCACCTGGTGAATCTGGGCATACTGGGGCAATGCAGCAATTGCCTCATGTACACAGACAACCCTCTCCTCCTACCACCCAACACTACAACCTGCGAGAGATGCACTTACATAGCCAAAATGGAAGCAAAGCTCTCTCCACCCAAGATTGTGCTAAACAGTCAAGAGGAGAAGGTTAACACCCACACTACATCTCAAGCAACACATAGCCCTTCTAAACCCGCACCATCAACACCCACATATAGCAACACTAAATCCACATATGCAGAGGCCCTTAACTGTAACCTGCCCAAGCAACAAAGACCTCTGAAGCTGAAACGCAAACAAACACCAATCACAACCAATGTGTCACATAGTTCACAACACCAGTGTGCCACCCAGCAACAGCCCCTAAGGCAAGACAATGTACCTAACACTTTAGTCATAGGTGACTCTATAGTCCGCACACTGATGTCCCTCTCACCAGGTTGAATAAGGAGAAAATTACAGTCAGCTGCCTGTCGGGTGCCAGGATCCGCCACATAACGCATGCACTCAAGTCACTCCACAACAAGTACAAATATGACTCTGTCATTGTCCATGTTGGAGTGAATGACTTGAGACGTACCTCCCTGGACTACATGAAAAGAGACATGGAAGAGCTCTCGGATCATGTGGCCCAGGCAGGTATGACCCTAGCCCTGAGTAGCATCCTGCCTTCACCCAGAATGATACCACAATATAAGGATAAAATGATTGACTTCAACAATTGGCTAAGCTTATGGTGTCATTCAAAGGGGATCCAGTATCTGTCTGCCTGGGATGACATGATTGACAGACCACGATGCTTTGCCAGAGATGGTCTGCACCTGTTGCCCTGGGATTCAGGTTACTGGCTAAGGCTCTTGCCACCCCTATAGTGCCTTTTTTAGGCAAACTTCAAAGGACAAAACCACCACCGTAATAGGTACAAGCATGCAAAATCTGAAGGTAATGCTACTCAATGCTAGAAGTCTAAACCTCAAAATGCACTCTCTCGAGGCACTCCTAAAAATGGAGAACATCGATATCTGTGCAGTAACTGAGACCTGGTTCAAGGCTCCAGAGAGCACCCCTGCAATACCAGGCTACAACTCTTACCACACTTTTCGGCCACCAAACCAGGACTGAAACACTAAAGGTGGAGGAGTGTCAATATTTACCAAGGATATTCACACCACCAGGCTAGTTGGCCAACACAATGTGTCTGAAATTCTCCAAGTGCAACTAACAGTAGGTAAGACTGCAATCCAAATTGTAGCTTGCTACAGATCCCCCACCATACCCCAAGATTCTCACTACACCTTTTTAAACATACTGGAAAATATTAAGATAGAACCAAACACCCTAATACTGGGTGATTTTAACTACCCTGCCATTAACTGGGAAAACTACTCATGTCCCAACACCTTTGCGCAACGATTCTTGGAATTCATAAATTCCAACGCCCTGGATCAACTAATCCATAGTCCCACCAGGGGCTCCAATATCCTAGACCTGATCATTACCAACATGGCAAATCAATGCTCCATACCTATGGTCACCCCCTCGTTAGTCAGGTCTGACCATAAGCTAATCACCCTTAACATCCACATCCCACCCCACCCCCCAGTAAAGAAACCACCATAAAAAACTTCTCCAAAGCCAACTTCATGCTTCTCAAGTCAAAAGTGACAAACTTCATGACACCCATGCAGACGGGAACTGAAAGTTCAACTGCTGAATCCTACACTAAGGCACTGTACGAGCACATCCACTCATGCATGAATCGTGCCATCCCAAATAGAACCAAAATGCTCTCATCCAAAAAAAGGAAGCCAATCTGGTGGTCCCCTGCCATAAACAAACTTTACAACAAAAGGAAGAAACTTTTGCAGAAAAGAGGAAAATCCCAGGATGCAAAAAACTCCCTTACTAGCCTCAGTAAGAAACTGAGATGCCTCATAAAATCCACCAAAGCTAGTTATGAAAATAAAATTGCCAAAGATTCCAAAGACAACCACAAAGCATTCTATAACTATGTCAAGAATCTAAATGGCAATGCTCAGATCTGCTCTGAGCTAAAACAGAATGGCAATACTGATTCAAAGGATATTGCCAATATCCTGGCAGATCGATTCAGTGCCAATTTCACCCCCCTCTCACCCCCTAAATGGCCCATCTCAATACCGGAAGATTGCCAAATTCCAGTAATAACGGCCACACAGGTACAAAACGCACTCTCTAAAGCCAAGAATACAGCATCCATGGGACCAGATGACATCTTGGGATGTGTACTACATGAACTACAATATGAACTGGCACCTCACCTAAGTGTCATGTTTAATCATAGCCTCACCTCAGGTTTCGTGCCCACTGAGTGGCGCAGAGCTACAGTTATCCCAATCCACAAGGGGGGATCCACCTTGGATCCCGGAAACTACCGTCCCATCAGTCTGACAAGCCTTATCTGCAAGGCCATGGAGCGTATTATCATGGAACTTATAAACAAAGACATTGGCAACCTTCAAACACTGGACCCCACCCAGTTTGGGTTTGTGAAGGGCCGATCTTGTCTCCTGAACCTGATTGACTTCTTTGAATCAGTCTCCAGAGCCGTGGACAAGGGTAAGGTGGCCCACACAGCCTATCTAGACCTTGCCAAGGCCTTTGACACCATCCCCACTCTGGAATCATAGATAAACTTACTAAGTTGGGTATTAATCCCTATGTCACCCAATGGGTTGCTAAATGGCTTACTGATAGAACCCACACTGTAAAAGTAGCCGACTCCAAATCCAGCTCCAGACAAGTGACAAGTGGAGTACCTCAGGGTTCAGTCCTGGGGCCGCTCTTGTTTGGCATCTACTTCTCTGAAGTACAGGTCAACACTAAGGGACTCTGGCTAACAAAGTTTGCAGATGACTGCAAACTGGGAGCCATTATTGAATCCCCAAATGATGTGGATACTCTACAAAAGGGCCTTACAGAAACAGATGCTTGGTGCCAGAGCCATGGGCTCAAGCTCAATGCCAAGAAATGTATTGTTATCCTCTTTGGGAAAAAACATGTATCCATGAATTACCATATAGGTGGCAGTACACTAAACACAGAAAATGTGATAAGAGACTTAGGGACACAGGTGGACAGTGGTCTCACCTTCGATAACCACATCGCCACAACAGTCAGGAAAAAGTGGCATACCTCATCACAAAGGGCTTGTCATCCAGAAAAAAGGAGGTCATTGTCCCACTGTACTCATCCCTCATTAGACCCATTATAGAATACAACGCCCCATTTGGTATGTACCTCTCAAGACATTTGCAACAACTGGAAAGGCCTCAGAAATGCCTCACTAAAAGAATCACAGGCCTAAAGCAGATGCCCTATGCTGACCGCCTTGAAAAACTCCAGCTATACTCTGTCACATATCGTCTACTCAGAGGCGATCTCTGCTTAACATACAAGGCCATGTCAAACCCAGAGCTGTTGGACATGCTACACTTAAAGAAATCCCAATCCCTCAGAGCTACATCACAATAAACAAAACATGCTGGAGGGATAGGTTCCTGACCCAGAGATGCCCCAGACTCTGGAATAGATTGCCCATACATGTCAAGCAGAGTGCCTCTTTGGACCACTACAAGAGGAACCTTGACGATTGGATGGGAGAAAGGAAATTCACCCCACGGATCACGTCAGTTGCCGTGCTAGACAGGGGTCCAGGAAAGTAAATAATGTGGGAAGAAATAGCCAGGGAATTGTTATGGCTAGGCTTGTATAGGCCCTAGGGTTGATAGCCTAGTACCAACCTATGAACCTATGAACCTATGAATAATAGAGCGTGTGTTTGGGCTGCTCAAGTCACGGTTCCGGTGTCTGGACACATCTGGTGGAGCCTTGCAGTACACACCAACTACATGTACCCAAATTGTCATGGTATGTGCTATGCTACATAATATGATCTTGTGAAAACAGCTGCAGCAGGACCAGCATAGGGCTGGGCCAAACAGCCCCCCACCATTGCCAAGGCCATCACAGGCAGAGCGTGACTCGGAGGAGGAACAACCTGAGCCTGCCCCAGTAGGCCAAAGGAGGCGTGCCCAGTATGCCCTGGCCTTGGCAAAGAGACAACGCATAGCACATACACTGGCTCAGTAGGAACCCTGGGAATGATACCCCCTCTGACTCACTCAAATAATAACAGGGATGCCTAAAATGACATTACCTGCTCACAAACATGTACAGGGAGTGTAATATGTGCATCCGACAGAGGCAGCTCTGCAGCACCACCTGAGGCATGAATGCCATGTGTTAAGTAATGTAACACCATGTACTATATGCACACCTGAGGACCGTGACTAACATCCTACCCTCACCAAGCATCATGCCACAATATGACAATGAGATGATCAAGTGCAATAATTGGCTGAAGTATCGCAGTTAGTCAAAGGGGATCCAATGTGTGCCAGCCTGGGATGACATGCTGAGCATGACATGATGCCTCACCTGCTAGGACTGATGTGCACCTATCAGTGCAGGCCATATGGATACTGGCAAAGGCTGTTGTTACCCACAGCATGCCCTGAATAGGTAAGGCTCAAAACACAAACCTACCTCCATAGGTATCAGAAGGGATAAGAACCTAGATGTAATGCTACCCAATGCCAGAAGTCTAAACAGCAAGATGCATGCAGTCTAAACTCACCCAGTATGGAGAATGTTGATATCTGTGCTGTAACAGAAAACTGGGTCAAGGCTCACAACAGCACCCTAACACTACCAGGTTACACCTCATACTGTGCTGTACAGCCTCAAAACATGGAACAAGCTACAAAAGGAGGGTGACTAGCAATAATTGTCAAGTATAACCACACCCCCATGCTGGTACCACAACAGGAAGCAGCATGGACTAGCCATGGTCAAGTAACAGTGGCTAAAACTGCCCCTCAGTTTATAGCCTGCTACAGACTACTGTCCCAACACCAGCAACTGCACCTGGCCTATGCTGGAATACATGAATATATCAAGTCCTCCAAACCACATTATATTGGGTGACTGAAAATACCCAGACATAGACTGGGAGCATTATACTAGCTCCAACACTGTAGGAAAAAAGTTCATAGAATCCATAAACCAAAATGCCCAGGAACAACGTACCACTCCCACAAGAGGGGTAAGCATACTGGATGTGATAATCAGCAACATGGGTACTGGATGGCAAGACGAGAAGTGCATTGCTCACTGGTAAAACCAGACCATAGAGTAATCACACTGGGTATACAAATCCTGACCACAGTCCCTGGCCAGAAAACCACAGTGAAAACATGTGTAAAGCAATATTTGCACTCCTCCAAACTGATGTGGAATCCATTAAAGGTCCTGTGCAGGTGCAAAATATGGGCCACACCTCAGAACCTGTAATACAGCCATTCCATGAACACTGCCAGGAATGCTTGGATTATGCAATCCTAAATTAAAACAAGACACAATGCCATACACGCAGGCATCTGGCATGGTGGACACCAGCCATAACCAAACCATGCAAGAGAATGAGGAAGCTACTACATGATAGAGCAAACATAAAAAAAGAAGTAATCACTGATCAGTAGTATGGCAATAAAATATGTCTACACATACAATCCACTAAGGCCAGCCACAACAAATTGAATCTGTGAATCTTGAGGCAATGTTACACCTGCCCCTAGTACACAGACAACCCCCAACTCCCGCCAAGAAATACAAATATATGTGAGAGATGCAACCATCTATCCAAACTGGAGGCTGAGCTCCCTCAACTCAGTACTCCCAAAACTAGTCAGGAGGAGAAGGTAACCACACACACCACAAACCCAGTCCCACATAGACCTATCACAACTGCAAACCAAAGACATAAACACAGAAATACATTCCTGGAGGCCCGAATTACAAACACACCACACCAAGAGAGGCCTCCAAAGCAGACACCAAATCAAACAACCTCCAAACATAGCACATGCAACACATAGTACACAAAGCTGGCGTGCCAAACAGTCACAGGCCAGAAGGAGAAACAACATTCCTGATACAGTTGTAATAGGTGACTCCATAGTGAGACACGCTGCTGTCCCGCACACCAGACTGAACAAGTGAAAGGGTACAGTAAGCTGCCTGTAGGCTGCTACAATACGTCACATAACACAAGTATGCAGGTCACCCCAAAGCAAGTAGAAATATGATGCAGTCATAGTCCATGCTGGTGTGAATGACCTGAGATGTACCTCCCCGGACTACATGAAAAAAGACATAGATGAGCTCTCCGATTATGTAGTCCAGGCCGGTATGACACTGACCGTTTGCAGCATCCTACCCTCACCAAGAATGATGCCACAGTACAAACACGGAATGATCAGTTATAACAAGTGGCACAATTACTGGTGTCATTCCTAGGGGATCCCATGTCTGTCTGCTTGGGATGTAAAGCTTGACAAGCCACGCAGCTGTTCCAGGAATGGCTTGCACCTGTTACCCCTGGGCATCTGGATATTGGATAAGGCTTTTGCCACCTCCATAGAGCCTTTCGTAGGCAAGGCTGGAAAGACTAACCCACCACCCTACAAAACATAAGTGGAAAGAAACATAAGGGTAATGCTGACCAATGCCAGATGTGTAAACCATAATATGCATGCTCCCGAGGCCATCCCCAGTATGGAGAACATTGATGTCTGTGCAGTGACAGAAACCTGCTGCAAGCCTCCTGACAGCACACCAGCACTACCAGGTTATACCACATATCATGTGTCATGGCCCCAAAACCTGGAACAAAACATAAAAGGAGGGTGAGTATCCATATTCAGCACAGACACCCATATGTCCAGGTAACTGACAATGCACAAGGCATTGGAGTCCACCCATGTGCAACTAACCATAGGCAAGAGTGCTGTACAGTCTGTAGCATGCTACATACCACACTCTCACACACAGGAACCCCACACAGCCATCCTGAAGACACTGGACAGTATGAATGTCCCACCAAATACCAAACAAAGTACTCATAAATTACCACATAGGTGGTAAACCATTATGTATGGAAGGAGTAATCAGGGACCTAGGGACACAAGTGGACAGTAACCTGTTATATGACACTCACATTGCCAATGTGGCTAGGAAGACTGTCTATATTGGACACCGTATCATGAAAGGATTCACATCTACGTCAACAGAGGTCATTGTGCCCCTATACTGTTCTCTTATCACACCCATAATCTAGTACAATGCCTCATTTGGGATGTACCTTACCTGACACCTGCAGCAGTTAGAAAGACCTCAAAGGTACCTCACCAAGAGGATAAAGGGTATCAAATATATGTCATATGCTGCCTGGCTGTAGACACCCTAGCTGTATGCAGTCACATACTGCCTACGCAGAGGCGTTGTATGCCTGTTGTACAAGGCCATGTCCAACACAGGAGTAATGGACATGCTCCACCCCCGAAAACTCAAAGCCATCGGATCTGTGAGAGTGAGAGATGTCAACCTCAATACATAATGAAATAGGATGTGCTGGAGGGACAGATACATAACCCAGAGGCTCCCCACACCCTGGAACAGAATCCCACTCCATGTTAGGCAGAGCCCCTCACTGACACTCTTCAACAGGAATCTTGCCAAGTGGATGGATGATCATAGAGTTACACTGGGGGTCTTCACTGTGTCACGTCCAGACAGAGGCACAGCAAAGCAAATCATAAATGGCCATAATATTCACATAGCAAGGGGTGGTGAAAGACACACACACTCTGGCTAGGCTTACAAATGCCCTAGGGTGGATAGCCTAGTATGAACCTATGAATCTATGAGGATACAAATTGTACAGGACACTAAGGATAACCCCAAGGCTTCCACAACTGATGTTAGGAACCGTGTTGGGAATTCACAGATATGCTCTGAATCACACAAATATTACAAACAACATACCAAACACACACACATATTGCCAACATACATCCTGACAGGTGCAGTGCAAACCCCAGACTGCTGGCCCCCTGACATTGCAGATGCTGAGGTAACAGCCAGCATCTACAAAGCAAAACACACAGCAGCAATGGTATGAGATGGTGTCCTGGGCTGAGTCCAACATGGACTCCAAGAAGAATGGAATGCCAAATCACACTACTACTCAATGTCAGCCTTACCACAGGATATGTACCCAAAGAGCAGTGTACAACAACAGTGGTCCTTCTCAACAAAGGTGTTGCCTGAATGGATACTGAAAATTACCACCCCAGAATCCTGAGAAGCTCGGTCTGCACAGCTATGGAAAGGATCAGCATGTACCGCAGACATAAAGATATTGGCGACCTACTGACACCGGACCCTACCCAGTGTGGCTTTCTTAAGTGCAGATCCTGCCCCTAAACATGTTTGACTCATATGAAACAGTCATTAAGGTCATTGATGAGGACAATGTGGTCCACACAGCGTAGCTGGACCTTGCAAAGGCTTCTATACAATACCCTACGTGTTCATTATAGATATGCTCACCAGCTTAAATATAAACCCCTATGTCAGTAGAGGGGTTGCAAACCAGACCAAGGACAGAACTGACATGGTCAGACATGCTGCAGCCATGTCAGACTACAAACCAGATATAACTGGCATCCCACAAGGCTTGGTCCTGGGACCTCCCTCGTCTGGTATATATGTCCCATAGGTACAGGCCAACATGGAAGGACTGTGTCTGAACATGTTTGCAGAGGACTACAAACTGCTCACCATATGTGACCCTCCAGCTGACACAAGCATCCCACAAAAGGGCCACATAGGAACAGACAACTGGTGCCATAGCCATGTCAGCAAGCTAATTGCAGAAAAGTGTATAGTCAACTCCCGTGGATATACAGTAAGTGCCCACCAATTACCACATAGGTGTTAACCCATTACGTACTTAACATGTAATGAGAGACCTGGGGACACAAGGTGATAGATATCCTGCATTGAACAAACATGTGGCTGTAGTGTTTACAGAAACATACCATATACCCACCTAATCATGAAGGTTGTCAGATCTAGATAAGGGGAGGACATTGTGGCTCTGCAGTCATCCTTCATCAGCATTACAATTGACTATAATAGCCCCTGTGGGATGTACCTCAGCAGACACCTCCATCAACTGTAAAGTCCCCAACAGTACCTCACCAGGAGCATCAAAGAGCTTGCACAGATGCCATGTGTTGCCTGATTAAACAAACTGCAGCTACACACACTGCCATACTGCCCACCCAGAGGCAAGCTGTGCCTGATGTATAAAGCCATGTCCAAGCTGATATCAATAAACATGCTGCACCTTGTACAATCTGAATGGCAGTGAGCTATGCACATGAGAGACCTGAACCCCAGCACTGACATACATAGGAAAAGCTGTACTGCATGATCCATAACACAGAAGCCACCCCCACCCATGAGTAAACTCCCAGTACAGGCTATCCATAGAGTCACTCATCGATTCTCCTCAAGAGGAATCTTGATGAGTGGATGGGAGATGGTAGGTTTACCCTGGGTATCACTGTTATGTCACAGGTAGACAGAGGCACAGTATACTAACCATGACATATGTCATGGCAAACTCCACTTACAATGTGTGTCGAAGGACAAACACACTCTCCGACTAGCATTAGAAATGGCCTAGGGCACATCGCCAGTGTTTGCAAATGTACACCTATGTTGTGGAATACACTACCAATGTTGAACAAGCCTGGTTTAAGTAGTTCATATCTGAACATAATGCAACATGGTCAGATGTGCATAACTGGCCCCTAACCAGGCTGTTGTGCTCACTATGGAAATGTAAAGCAGTGATAGGACTAAAGCCCAGGATACTGTCCACCACAGTCAAAGTACTGAAACAGTACACTATACAGTACTACAGTGTTAGGTCAGTATGAAAGGATGTTGACAACTGTATGCAAAGTATCCCATGCAAACCCTGCAGGCACAGTATAATCCCTGTTGTGTTCACACACAAAGCAGTTGGACAGTAACTACACAACATGACACACAACACACAACCATAAACGGGAGATTTTTGTTGAAGTTCACACTCATCCACAAATTGGTGGGCTGCAGAGTTCAACATATGGAAAGCTCACACTGGGCATGCTCACACGCTTTGATAAATGAGACATATGTCAGACAACATGCCATGGGAAGGCTGAACTGGGCATGCTCACACACTTAGGCCAAATCTCAGTTTAGCAGTTGGCCACACATATCTGGTATTTGTACGTGTTATTCCAGGAACCAACCACATTACAGCAATCTGCCCAGTGCACACAGTTAAATGACTACAGAGACATACGTGATATAGTGGATCCCTCCCATATGCAAACATCTTCCACAGATACACAAGTTGTTCATACAAACAGGGAATGCTATGGCAATAAAGACCTGCAAACAGTCTATCAGCAACAAATAATGTGCATTTGACAATTAAACATATGGGTGTAGAGGTCAACACTAGGCTGTTTGTCCTAGGGAATGACAGCTTAGCCAGAGTGTGCTTGGCGTCTGCCTCCCCACAGGATGCACATTCCCCTTTCTAAACACTGATGATGTCAGCACCCTATAAGTACAGTAGGAGAAGAGAAACCTCCCAGTAATGCGAATAGCACGCTCTGCTAATGCGTCTGTCTCAAGTGTCATAACATAGTTAGGTCGGGATTTGAATCCTGCAAATGCTCAGTGTGAGTGGTTTTGGTGTGTGTGCAGGTCTGTGTAAAAGAAATGTCCCTTTTGGCAACTGGGAAAACACACTACAGGATGCACATTCCCCTTTCTAAACACTGATGATGTCAGCACCCTATAAGTACAGCAGGAGAAGGGAAACTTCCTAGTGATGCAAATAGCGTGCTCCACTAATGCGTGCGTCCATCTCAAGTGTCATAACATAGTCAGGTAGGGGTTTGAATCCTGCAAATGCTCAGTGTGTGTATGAGTGGGTTTGGTGTGTGTGCAAGTCTGTGGGAAGGAAATGTCCCTTCTGGGAAAACACACTACAGGATGCACGTTTCCTATTCTAAACACTGATGATGTCAGCACCCTATAAGTACAGCAGGAGAAGGGACACCTCCCAGTAATGCGAATAGCACGCTCTGCTAATGCATCCGTTTTGAGTGTCATAACATAGTTAAGTAGGGGTTTGAATCCTGCATATGCTCAGTGTGAGTGGGGTTGTTGTGTGTGCAAGTCTGTGTGAAGGAAATGTCCCTTTTGGCAACTGGGAAAACACACTACAGGATGCACATTCCCCTTTCTAAACACTGATGATGTCAGCACCCTATAAGTACAGCAGGAGAAGGGAAACCTTCCAATAATGCGAATAGTGCACTCTGCTAATGCATCGATCTTGAATATCATAGCATAGTCAGGTAGGGGTTTGAATCCTGCAAATGGCAAGTGTGTGTGTTTGGATGAGGGGGGTTAGTGCATGTGCAATCTTGTGTGAGGGAAATGTCCCTTTTGGCAACTAGGAGAATAGACTACAGGATGCACATTCCCCTTTCTAAACACTGATGATGTCAGCACCCTATATGTATAGCAGGAGAAGGGAAACCTTCCAGTAATGCAAATAGCGCACTCTGCTAATGCGTCTGTTTCGCGTGTCATAACATAGTTAGGTAGGGGTTTGAATCCTATAAGCGTGTGTGGTTGGATGAGGGGGGGGGTTAGTGTGTGTGCAGTTTTGTGTGAGGGAAATGTCCCTTTTGGCAACTAGGAGAACAGACTAAAGGATGCACATTCCCCTTTCTAAACACAGATGATGTCAGCACCCTACAAGTACAGCAGGAGAAGGTATGTGGCATGGACAATGACCGAGTCATATGTGTCCATGCCTCTGACTGACCTGTATGCTTGTGTTATGTGGTGGACCATAGTGCCCCACGGGCATATCACTGTGACCTTCACCTTGTCCAGCCTGGTGAGCGTGACCACACTGTACCAGACAATAAAGGTAACTAACACAACTATGGCAGGTGTGTTGTCTAGCCGTACAGGCTGTGACTGTTTCGCACACAGGATTTTTGTGCTATGTGTTATGTGTGATGTGTTCAGGCATAACGTATGCCTGTGTGCCAGCTGCAGAGGTGTGTGCTGCTCAGGCAGGATGCTATTCTAAGGCTCCACAAATGGCCCAGTGTGTTCACGTGCTTGTATTGCTGTCAGCGTAGGTCTACATCAGACTGGTATTGTAGTCACTGTAGTATTGCATGCCACCTGACAGGTTATGCCAGTACTGGGTTCAGAGTGCTTAGTCCCCAGTTTGGCTATGTGGTTCCATCTCATACATGTGTTGTATGTACATGTGTAGGGGAGAGGGCTGACTGTGTACATGTGGCAGCTGTGACATTGGCACATGACCCACATATTCCACAACTGTACCATAGAGGTGACTGACAACTGACCTTTGCACATGCTACCATAGTATTGTGATTGCCATGGTGATTAACAGCACGTAGGGCCAATGGGGAACAAGGTACATAGGTTCATAGGTTCATAGGTTCATACTAGGCTATCTGCCCTAGGGCATTTAAGGACCTAGCCAGAATGTGTTTGGCTGTCGCCATCCATTGTAAATATATCTTGCCATGCCCTTTTCCGAGGTTAGTATACTGTGCCTCTGTCTAACAGTGACACAGAAGTGATACCCGGGGTAAACCTACAATGTCCCATCCACTCATCAAGATCCCTCTTGAAGAGAGTCAACGACGACTCTGCCTATCCTGGACTGGGATTTTATTCCAGAGTGAAGTGAGCCTCTGGGTTATGAATCTGTCCCTCCAGCATGTCCTATTTATTTCAGTGCTGAGGTTCAGGTCTCTCAAGCGTGTAGCCCTATGGGATTTGGATATTCTCAGGTGCAGCATGCCCATTAATTCCGGGTTTGACATGGCGTTATACATTAGGCACAGAACGCCTCTGAACAGGCGGTACGCCACTGAGTAGAGCTGGGGTTTCTTTAACCGGTCAGCATATGGCATCTGTTTGATCCCTTTGATCCTCTTGGTGAGGTACTTTTGGGGTCTTTCCAGTTGCTGCAGGAGTCTGGTAAGGTACATCCCAACAGGGGGATTGTACTCAATTATGGGCCTGATGAGGGATGAGTAAAGAGGCATGATGCCCTCCCCTGATGTAGATGTAAATCCCTTCATGATGGGGTGGGCTATATAAAATGTCTTTCTAACCACTTTGGCCACATTGTTGTCAAATGAGAGATTGCTATCAACTTGGGTCCCCAGGTCCCTAATTACTTCTTCTGTACATAATGGAGTACCACCTATGTGGTACTTTGTGGGCACTTTGTCTTTGCCAAAGGGGATGACTATATACTTGTTTGCTTTCAGCTGGAGGCCATGGCTCTGGCACATGTAGTCTGTTTCTATGAGGACCTTTTGGAAGATGCTTGTGTCGGCTGGAGAGTCGATTATGGTGGCCAGTTTGCAGTCATCTGCATATTTGGTCAGCCACAGTCCTTCCGTGTTGGCCTGTACCTCCGATAAATATATACCAAACAAGAGAGGTCCCAGGACTGAGCCTTGTGGGACACCACTTGTAACTGGTTTGGAGTCTGGCATGGCTCCAGCAATTTTAACCATGTGGGTTCTGTCCTTGAGCCAGTGTGCAATCCATCTAGTGACATAGAGGCTTATATTTAAGCTGGTGAGCTTCTCTAGAATGCCCAAGTGGGGTATTGTATCGAAGGTTTTTGCGAGGTCCAGGTAGGCTGTGTGGACTACCTTCCCCTTGTCAATGACCTTGGTGACTGTTTCAAAGAAATCAACCAGGTTTGAGAGGCAGGATCTGCCCTTAACAAAGCCAAACTGGGTATGAACCAGTGTCTGTAGGTCCCCAATATCTATATTTATGTGGTCCATGATGATCCTTTCCATAGCTCTGCAGACCGAGCTAGTGTGGCTTATGGGGCGATAGTGTCCAGGATCCGCTGAGGCACCACCTTTCTGTAGAGGGACCACTGTTGCTGTATGCCACTCTTTGGACACATATCCTGTAGTAAGGCTGGGATTGAACAGTAGTGTTATGTTTGGTTGTAGCACATCTTGGAGTTCATGTAGGACACAGCCCGGGACACTGTCTGGTCCCATTGATGCAGTGTGTATTGCTTTGGAGAGGGCGGCTCTTACCTGAGCATCTGAGATGTCAGGGGGCAGCACTCTGGTGGGATACATATTTGCACTTTCGGTGTGGAGGGGGGGGGGGAGTTTGCGCTGAACCTGTCAGCTAGAATGTTGGCAATGTCTGTGGGTTTGGTGTTTCTATTGACATTTTGGACTACCTCTGAGCATATCTGGGAATTACCACCCAGGTTCCTAACATAACTAAAGAAAGCCTTGTGATTATCCTTAGTGTCCTGTGCAATTTCTCTCGAAGCTGGCCTTAGACAATCTTATGAGTGCCTGTAGTTATTTGCTAATACTGATCAGTGATGCCTTCCCTTTTTGGGATTTTGCTGTATCATTTAGTAGCTTCCTCCTTCTATTGTGTAGTTTGTTTATGGCTGGGGTCCACCAGACAGGACATCTGCCTTTGGAGGATTGGGTCTTAGTTTTTTTCGGGATCACATGATCCATGCATTCCTGATGGTGTCCATAGAATGCGTTTATAGAGGAATCTGCGGTCTGGTCTGTAGTTTCCACAGGCCCGGGGGCTTTGAAGGTTTCCACCTCAGTTTTGAGGAGTGTGAATTTGCTTTAGAGAAGTTGTTCACAGTGGTGTTCTGGGCAGGGGGTGGTGTCAGGATGTGAATATCCAGTGAGATTATTTTATGGTCTGATCTTACCAGTGAGGGATACACTTCTGGTCTGGAGCATAGAGTCCCCATGTTGGTGATGATCAGGTCCAGTATGTTTCCCCTTCTTGTGGTAGTAGTAACAAGCTGTTCCATAGCATTTGAGCTCATATATTCTAGGAATCTTTGGCCTAGTGTGTTGGAGCTAGAGTCATGCTCCCAGTCTATGTTTGGGTAGTTGACATCGCCCAATATAATGGTGTTTGGAGAGACCTTCATATGTCCACTGTTCACAGGACGGCCGAGTGCAGTTCTTGGGTTTGGGAGTATGGTCTGTAGCAGGCTACAGCCTGGAAGGCAGTTTCACCCATTGTTAGTTGCACATGGATAGTCTCTGATGCTTGGTGCTTTGCCACCAACCTGGATGTGTGGGTATCTTTGATGACTATCAATACTCCCCCTCCATTTGTGGTTCGTTCCAAGTTTTGGGGATGAAAAGCATGGTATGAGGTATAACCTGGTAGTGCTGGGGTGCTCTTAACCTGGTAGTGCTGGGGTGCTCTCAGTAGCCCTCAACCAGGCATCTGTTACTGCACAGATATCGATGTTCTCCATGCCAAGGAGAGTTTTGGGTGCATGCATCTTGAGGTTTAGAATTCTGGCATTGGGTAGCATTATTCTTAGTTTCTTATCCCTTGTGATACCTATGAAGGTGGGTTGTCATTTGAGCCTTGCCTAACATAGGCACTATGGGGGTAGCAAGAGCCTTTGCCAATATCTGAAAGCCCAGGGGTGACAGGTGCAAGCCGTCCCTAGCGAAGCAGGTGGTTCAACAGAAGATGAATATGTGAGGGTGTAGTGCCTGTGATTAGTTAGCAATAGCATATATGACTGCTCATGTGGACAAATGCCAGGTAAGTCATATGCAATGTGTCACAGGCAACGTACATGTGAACAGGACAAACAGTGACATTCTGTCAAGTGAGACATGGACATACATATAGTAAGCTATGCAGATGTCACTAGGAGTCCACAGAAGCTCTGTAACTATGCATTGCAGGTGGGATCAGTATTCCAGGGTAATTGCAAGCAAACATGCATGCAAACACAGCTACAGTAAGCAGGGCTGCATGTAGTCCATTGTACAACAAACAAGCTGTACCACTTCCAGTAGGTAACACTGCAAATATGCAGGCACTATGCACATGTACATGGAAATGCACAGGTCAGATGGCTAGGGTCCAGTCTCAGCGCACACAAGTGTACAGACCATGTACTGTCAGGATGTACAATAACTGGATGGAAACCCATGTGCTCATACCTGCAGTAATACACATGTCAAATAACAGACACTGAGCCTTCACTCAGTGGTTCCATACTTAGTAGGATGTATGCTACCTGGCCTGTCACCACAGTATCCCTGACATGTATGGGGACTCTCCCTCCTGTGACAGTTAGTTTTGTGTGTTGGGGCTGTCTAGCATGGTAGGAGATGTGAGCTTGCAGTGCTAGGGTGCTCCTGTGTGTTCTGTACCAGTCGTGTAGTACTGCACACATATCAACATCCTCAAACATCCCCATTGCAGAGTCCAGTGTGGGCAACATGCCACTTGCAGTTCACATGTCCATCATTGCATATCTATACTTTCATTACCTTATCCCCTGTGTTACCTATGTATGTAGCCTTCTGTTGACATCCTTACCACCAGTATGCCAACATGTGCAGATGATACACTATGGTACTTACCATGGGTGTAGAGAACAGTACATGACAATCACACCCTTACTGCATCAGGCATGCTGTGATATACCCACAATTATTTCAGCACGCAGTACTGTTAACAACATGATACTATTACTACACATCTATGTAGTCACCCTGTGCATCAGCAACATGTTAACCTGTACCTGCACTAATGTTACAGATTGCAGGAGGTGGCACAGTTTCATCATATGCACAGGGTGTGAACTTGGTATGCCTGAGTCAGCCACTGATACCACCAATTGACATGTATGTGTATGTGTGTTGGTGAGGACAGCAGTACAAGGTGGGGCAATGTTGATGCAGTGTGTGCATGTATGCGGTAGCCTTAGGTGCTGTCAATTCGCATGTGTGTATGGATGCACACAGTTCCACCTCATGGCTGCCATATACTGGTGTTTGTGGACAGCCACAGACTGTACCTGCCAGGTCATACAGATCAGTGTCTCTGGCCACGGACACGGTACCTGTGCCTTGCAGGGGTGCTACGGACCATATCCGGTACCAACCCAGACTGGGTACTGTCATCAGAAGCAGGTGTTCGTTGACTGGACACAGATCCCTGTCGGGCCTGGCCAGAGCCACGTGCATGTGGTCTCCTGGGGTGGTCTGATGATAGCACAGACCCAGCATTGCTGGGGCTGCTGCTGGCACTATGGTGGCGGCCGCGGCCCTGTTGTCATCCATGATGACTGCCAGCTGCTGATGTTGCTGGCATATGCCCACGTCGATGCCTCAACCATCCACCATCGCCCTGGCTCATGGACATGTAGTTGTGGAACCGGTCTAATATGTCCCCACAACGTCTGTCTATGACATTGGTGAAATTACGGATGGCAGCCGCAATGTCACGCATACTGTCAGTCATGGCTGTGCGACATGCTGTCAGCTCCCTCAGACCATGTCTGGTGTACCGTTCCATATGTGACTGTGCCTGCATGACAGCCCAAAACATAGCTGAGGTTGTAAGGCCTCTGTGGGCACGTCTAACAGGGGAAGTACGCCCACGGATGCTCCCACGAGAACCTCTGGACATCTGTCTGTGTGGTACCATCTTTGGGCCATGCCCATGGCTGCTGTGTGGGGAGGCATGTGCCACAGATGCCACATTACCCTGGTCAATGCCCACTGTATGCTGTACATCACCTAGGGACATTGGTGACAAAGGGTGTATTGGCAGGATAACTGTGCACATTGATGGGGTTGACAGCTGTGTACTGTCAATCGGCTGACCAATGACGGACCTTGGCATACCTTCCTGTGCCACTAAACAGATGTCATCATTTTCAGTACCCATGGCACCTGATTCAGGTTCCCTGCTGCATGACACCAGAGCAGCACCAGAACCTGTGGGAGGGAAACAGGAAACACAGTTTACAATGTCTACACATTACCAGTGATGCACACATCCACACATGCACAGGTGCACACATGCACACATGCACAGGTGCACACATGCACACATGCACACATGTACACATGCACACATGCGCACATGCACTCATGCACACATGTACACATGTACACATGCACACATGCACACATGCACACATGTGCACGTGCACACATGCTCAGGTGCACACATGCACATATGCACACAGTTGTACACAATTGTACACTACTCAGTATGCGTGATATCAATACACAGACACAGACACACCTACATGCATACAAAGAGCACTACTAAGTGAGCCTAATATTACTATTACTATCAAGACTATTACAGGTATTGTCAATACACACTCACCAGCATGGATAGGCTGCATTGCTGTTACACCGGAGGAACCTGCAGACGTGAAGAAACTAATGTCAGTGGGCACAAATGTGCCGTTGTTACTGAGTTTGATACAGGTCAGTAGTACAACAGTCACCTTTCACAGGTCAGCTGCTAATATTGATGATATCACACTTGCACATTAAATACTATGGTGACAGCTACAAACCAATGACACACCTCACACATGCATTAACTACCAGTATACACAACAGTCAACTATACATATGGCATATTACCTGCACGCTCATAGTCTTGCTGCTGCGTGGCTCCAGCCTCCATCATAATGCATGTCTGCTGCTGTTGTTGTTGCTGGCGGACTGGAGCCACTACACTCATGAGTAGTCCCTCCAGTCTGGTGAGTGGGGGATGTGTAGCCACCCCACCACCTGTGGCGACCTGTTGCCTGTGGATATCCGACGCACGCTGATGGACATTTCTGATTAAATCACTGCAGTGATGTCGTACCTGCTCATATATCCAATTATGCGTGCCTATGTCATTTACCCGACGGACCAGGTCTTGCCACAGTGCAGCCCTCTCCTGCTGATTCTGGCTGGTGCGGGAAAAGAGTATTGCATAATCCCACACCAGGCTCTGGTGTATCTCCTCATCCTCAGCTGCGGAGTAAGCAGGATTTCGCGGGTGAGCCATGTACCTGAAAAAGAAAATAACCTGATATCAGCAATATATGTCAGCAGAATTTGGAACACATACTACACATGCTACTCGACTGTTATGATACAACATATCTCACATATATAGCATCTGTCTGTCTATTGGTGGATACACATGTAAATAGCCAGGTATCAGTGCTCAGCCAGCAACTGTGCAACAGTACCTGGCACACCCCATACGACATACTACCAAACCTCAGCAGTCAGAACACTGATTCAGGTCCAGAGCACCTCCTCACTCTGGGAGTTTGTATCTAGGTACTGTATGGCCTACATCATCAACTACTGTGAGCTGACCACACACTAATTGCCCTGGATATACATATCCCACCTCCACCACCAGCACAAATGACTATAGTGAATAACATTGCAGATGCAGGCTTTACACTTTGTAACAGTGACATGGTATCCTTTCAGCCCACTGGGCCAGTGGAAGACACAACCCACAATGCTGACCCCTACACAAATGCTTTCTACAGACATCTTCGAGAATGCATGGATCATGCAATCCCATATATGACCAAGACAATCTCCAAAAAGGGACAGCATCCTGTCTGGTGGACCCCAGCCATAGACAGATTGTATTACAAAAGATGGCAGCTACTGCAAGACAGAGCATAATTCCATAAAGGGAAGGCATGTCTGAGCAGCACTAGTAAGGATCTATTTTCCATCATACAAACATCCATGGGCAACTTTGAGAGGGAAATCAAGAGGGACACTACAGATAACCAGAAGGCCTTCTTCAGTTATGTTAGCAACCTGGTCAGAATCCCTCCTCTATGCCCATAGTGAGTACACAACAACAAATATTTCACTGAAACCACAGGTATTGACAACATTGTGGCAGACAGGTTCAGTGCAGGTGTCACCCTGCCCTCTCCCCCAAAATAAGACATAGTTATCCCAGCTGACTGTAACCTCCCTGACATCACAGATGTCCAGGTGAGAGCCGCCCTCAGGAAAGCAGAATACACAACATGACTGGGACCTGATGGTATCCCCAGTTGCATGCTACATAAACTCTTACAGGAGCTAAACACACATATAGAAGTGCTATGTAACACTAGCCTGACTACAGGATATGTACCTGTACACTGGCGCACAGCAGCAGAGGTTCCACTCCACGAAGGAGGCACCTCAACATACCAATACAATACAACACAATACAATACATTACAATACAATACTATACAATATGCTATTGCCCCTGGGACTACAGCAGCATACTGTTCTGCTACCCTGACCATTGAGACACATGTGGTGTGATGGTACCTGCTGCTGCCACACAGTTACACAGGGTGACTCATATGGCATGTTACCTATCTGACTAACATTCAGCAGAGGAATGTGTGACGTACTCATGAGGAGTCTTGCTTCTTAACACTGTGTGGTTTATTGCAGGGTATGTCTTATCTGTGGGTAGGAACCTTTACCTCCACATGTGCTCTCTATTGCAGTGGCATGGATGACACATAGCAGTCATTTAGGTTGTGGATGGTGTGAGGTGTTACTATGGTTGTTGGACATCTGTCATGGGTGTGACTTACGTATGTAAATCCAGGAGTGGTAACCTCTATGTGGGTAGTATGTGTGTACTCTGTGGTGTTGTCAGTCACTGTGCATTGGTAATGTGTTTGAGTGCATTGTCACAGTGTTGTACATGTCACTGTGTCCTTCTCCATATCTGTAGCTGTCATGTGATGTACATACCATGGCATCCATTATGTGGTGTAGAGGGGTACACTGACCCACATGTCCATAGCTGACACACCATGTCTGCTGACACATACCATGTGCAGGTATTCAAGGAATATTGTGCCACGGTGAATATCATTGGGGGCACTATTGTACATATGTATGACCCTGTTCACCTCTGACACATGCAGTGGTGGGCAGCCAGTCACATATCTGGTGGTTACTGGTGTAGGTGATTTGAAATGGGGTATGATACTCCGGTTTTGACACTGGTGTTCACTCCATGCCTTTGTCACCAGGCACCTGTTGCAATACATGTGTACACATGTGCCTCACTCAGAATATATATACATCTCTCTCTCTCTCTATATATATATATATATATATATGTGTGTATATAGATATATCTATATGTGTATATATATATATATATATATATATATATATATATACATATACACATATATATATATTGCTGTACATATATTGCTATAGATATGGAGGGGGGGCACAGAGGGGGTGAGAGTGACAGAGGGGGTGGGACAGGGGGTGTTGAGGTCGTCATATACAGTCATTATAAAAGCACACAACGACACAAACTAAAGAAGTGAACCAAGATACCAGTGGACACCAAACTCCAACAATGAAAGAAAAACACTAATTTAACTAATTTAACATAAAATAAAATGTCCACAACTAGACATGAAACCTAAAGCAAGTTGAAATAAATTAATAAGGATATGCTTAGACTCATGTTAAAACTGTAGTATTGTAGAATAACAGTTTTTACATACCCCTATTTTTACGTGAGTGATGGTGATTTTTTACTCTAAAGGTTTTAATGTAAATATATGTGCATATCACAAACATCTTAGTATGTCGAGTCTCTTCAAAATATAAGTATCAATTTTATGGAAGGAATTAAATTGACGCTTGCGTTTTAAGGTTGTTTTATGAACACTTGTTGTTTAGTTCAGAGTATTTCTTTAAAACTGAAATGAACAGACTAATTGATTAATCACATGGTAATTACTATATTTAAGAGTTTTGAAATGACTGGTTCCATTTGTTTGCCTTCTGAAGAAGTCACAGTATACTTTGTGATGAAAAGTGTATGCGATTTAACGCACTTTAAGGATTTTTAACAACTACCAACTTGGTTCAATAAATTAGTGTTTTTCTTTCATCGTTGGAGTTTGGTGTCCACTGGTATCTTGGTTCACTTCTTTAGTTTGTGTCATATACAGTCATACCTGTAGATAGTCAGATCAGTCTGTCTATGTATATGTATCTACATATATCTATATCTGTATGTGTGTATTACATGTATATGTTTGTACATATTCTATCTATCTACATCTGTCTATGTATTCCTACATCTCTCTCTATGTATCTATACATATATGCATATCATATATATATATATATATACATATATATATATATATATATATATATATATATATATATATATATATACATACATACATATTCTGACATACATACGTATCCATATGATAGACAGGTATATCAACATGTTTGTCTACCATACTGTATACACACACTAACATACTGCTAAACATACATAACTGTGAAACCTACTTTGTACATTGCACTACAACCTACAGTCAACCTACATTGATATGTGCACATAGATGCTCTCACATACAAATGTATGTACAGCCTTCACTGATAATTGCTGTATGTCCCCTGCTCTTTGCACATCTTCATATACATATGGATAAAGACCAATGACACATATGGAGGGTTCACAATATGTAGACCTTTATAGTATTACTTTACATTACCTGTGTTTGTCACAGCTGCTTGTGTTGCTGTCTGGTTTTCTGTCCTGCTGCTCCACTTGCCAGTTGTCAGCTTTCAGGTGGCTGTTGCTGAACAGTTTTGTTTGTGTCTGCTTAATTTCGATTTTCTCTGTCTCTGTCTCTGTCTCTCTCTCTCTCTCTCTCTGTCTGTCTCTCACGTCCTCCTCAGGGTGCAATGAAAGTATTGCATGTGTGGACTGGGAGTACAGTATACTTTTGTAGGTATCTGCATATGCCCATGTGATGGGCTCTGCAGCAATTGTTAGCCAGCATTTGCTAATTGCATGCAGCCAGTTGTGTACTGATTGCAGTTCTCACTGTGATTTCAGAACAGTGCTATAAAAAAGGTATGTGAGATAGGCATAGCCCTTTCAGATTTTAAGGGCAGGGACCATGTTGGTATGCTGTGGACAATGTTCTGTGAGTGTAAAGGTTGGTAGCTCTCTCATATTTCCAGCTGTGTTGTAGATTAACATTCCTCCATTCATTTCTCCAGTTTCCTGTACTAACTGTGTATGTACACTGACACCTACAACTACTACTACTGTTAATGTGTGTGTGTGCTTTCCTTGCACTTTTGCTTGCACTTTGTTGCTAAGGCTTCAATATTTGCCCTTTACAGTCACTACTTGTATGCCTGCTAGGTGTCCTGACTGTAGTGTGTTGCTGTGGCTTTCCTATTTTCCATGTACATTCACACCTTGGAACATTTCTCCATTCATTTCTCCAGTTTCCTGTACTAAGTGTGTATGTACACTGACACCTAAGACTACTACTACTGTTAATGTGGGTGTGTGTGCTTTCCTGTGGGACATGTGGTGTAACTGGCATATAGCAGTGGCTCTTGCACTTTGTTGCTATGGCTTCAATCACTACTTGTATGCCTGCTAGGTGTCTTGACTGTAGTGTGTTGCTGTGGCTTTCCTATTTTCCATGTACATTCACACCTTGGAATGCTTGCTATATCTGCTAGGGTGTTACAGCATGCAGTGTGGTCTGGCCATGGTGTGGGCCTTGACATCTATTAGGGTATTTGAGTATGCTGCTGAGCAGGCCCCAGAGACTCTCAGGTGCATCTGTTATCTGCCTCATGGAATGGTACATATCAGTGGGGTACACCCATTAAATTGTCTGGTATGCTGCAGTTGTGAGTGTGAGTTAGCATGAGCATATGTATTACTACACTTTTTCTGCCATGCAAGTGGTGCATACTTTCAGGACTCCATAGTTACCATTGCATGTGTTGTTACACCTTTCTGCCTACTGTTTGTACATTTCACATGGAGTCTGTGGGGCATCCCTGTAACTCATTCACTGTTGCTATGTCTAGGCTCTTAACTATTCAAATATGGTGGTGTCAGGCCTCTGATATGTACAAAATATTTGCAGGTTGTCCACATTTCTGCCTCATATTTTGGTCAATATCTCATGCACAGCTTTTTATGGCAAATCACTCTGGGCTCAAGTCAGAATATAGTAACAAACATTCAAGTTTCAGACTTCATACCCTTCCACACATCCCACAAAATGCAAAACCTGTTACTCTCTGAACTGTCTAAGTTTGTTGTAACATTATTTGTAATGTGTCCCTGATTTTGGCCCTTTGCTCCACATATTTTATTACTTGGTCCGGATGTGTTCCTGTAAGAGGTTGTGGGGTATGGGCAGTGATTATCCTGCTGTGAGTATGTGTGTGGCTTGCAAGGTGCTACAGTGACATTATTACCTCCTAGCTACCAACTAGCATGGCTGTTTCTGTTCACACACTACTATTATGGAAATCCACTAGTTTTGACAGTAATTCTAAATGACATGCTTTGTGTACTACACATCCTATATTCCCTTTACATTCATTCCTACTATTACATGATATATTTATTTTAGCACAATGTTCTTATATAAGAGTCATGGCTTAGTGGTAAGTCATGCAGACTGCTGTTTCCAAGGTCCTGGGTTCAGGACTGACAGTGGGATTTTATTTTGCTTTTGAACTGACTACAGGACCTGTCAATCAGAGTGACTAAGGCACTTTTAAGCAGTTTTAACCGGGTTAGCGCTGGTTTGCGCGGAGCTCACGCATGCGCACTGGCATTTAGCTCCGTGCACACACGCGCACACCTGCTTACAACCGGTTAAACATGCTTACTCTTGCGCACACCCACACAATTTTCTTTGAAAGAAATGAAAATGGGGAGACAGGAAAGTGGTGAAAAAGGGGTCACAAAGAGGGTAAGACAGTAGGGAAACAAGCTTGGGTTTTGCAGGAGGGATGTAGGTAAGGCCCATAGCTGTCCATTTCGTCATCAGCAACAGCTGTGCATATGTTTGTAATTTGGTGTGACATTTGATACCTTCCACCCCTGAGAGAGGTGTAAGGACAACAATAATACTAGTTGTACAGCCAATTGTAATTGATAGTTTCCATGTCTGGTAGACATATGTGCAGAATGGGCAGCTATTTATGGGGCATAATATTTTTGTGGGTACAGAGTGCCCTTATTTTTTTTTTCAGGTGAGAGTGGTATGTCAGGTGAAGGAAGTCGGTATAGCTGGGGAGGTAGGTTGGGTAGGTCAACAGACAAGACAAACAAGACACATACAGGGGTGGTGTATGACACATGTGGGGGGGTTACACAATTGATGGGGGCAGAGGTTTGGATATCCAAAGCCCATGAGCACACAGATGGCAACAGTGGAACTGATATCCCCACCCATGGGCAGTTGCCACTGTTCCTTCACTGCCCAGGATGGGGCTGTGCTGGGGGCTGTGTAGGCCAGGCAACAGGCATGCCCGTAAGCTGTGCCACCTGTGCCTCAAGCTGGCGTAGGGGCTCAAGAACAAAGTCCTGGATCTCCCTACGCACCACAGTCCGGACACTACGGAGGGTGAGTGGTGGTTCTCCTCCGGCCACGCTTGCAGAGGAGGGACGGGCCCCATCCCCTGCAGCGCTTCCACCCACAGGTGGCACAGGGCCACCGGAGGAGGGTCCAGACTGGGCACTAGTGCCAGGTGCACTCGCCAGCTGAGGTGGGAGAGGTGGGTCCGCTGGAACCCGCCTTCCCTGTCGTTCTATGTTTTGCATTATGTCATGACAGTTTGGGTTAGTAACATACAATACCATTCGCAATTAGTTGTAACAGCATGCATTAGTATTCCCATTAACCAAACATCCAGATATTCACACCATTGAACAGCAAGCATAACACATGCATAATTTGAACAGCAATACACAGTCCAACAACATGCAGAGTTGATTGATGGCAACAGGCCATCAGGTTTGGATGTATGAACAGGGCAGATGCATCAACGGACATGCAAATATTTATGACCCATCAGGACAAATGTCCAGGGTGTTAATTGTGATTGCACATACCAATTTCACGTGGAATGGATTATATGTGGTTATAGGGTGGGGTGAAGAAAATATTATTAACACCTTTGAATACCAATACATATGCTGTACATTTCTAATAGCTACAGATATATACACACTACTGTTCTAACTACAGTTTCCTATATGATAACTACTTCAATTTGGTGATAGGACTGTTACTGCTACATCAATATACATTTTATTGTTATTCATACACGTTCATATCTGGCTTTGTTCATCTACATCATCCTGCTACATTTGCTTTATATAGCTATAGACAACTGTGGATGTTTTATATTTCAGACAATCATACTATCTGCATATTGCAGACTGAGAGCAACATATCCAGATTTTGGGATACACATTCCAGCTGCAGCAACACTTTGGACACATTTCACAGTTTGGTTTTACTTGTCACATTCATTTCATTCTGTACTGACTGCAGTATACTTTATACAGGGGTTATTACCACTTATTGGTGGATTCATAACTCTTTCTCACACCCTCTCACTTGTTTTCATTTTACTATTCAGGATGGTACTTACTTCTAGGCTTTATTGACATGTTTTACCTGTAGTTATTACAAACCTTTCCAGCAGTCTCACTTCTGTCATGTTTCAGTATTTCAACAGGGATATATTTCACACATGTGAGTTGCTCATCTTTTGCAGCTGTACTTTTCAGCCTGCTGCAGGTTGTGCACTATGATATTACAGGTGGGGCATCTTTATTTCAGACTTTATTTCAGACATTTTCATTTTTCTGTTTGGATTTCAGACTGCAACACACTTTTGTAATCAAGCAATACTTGCAAACACTTTTACACTGTTACTTGCACATTTTATTACTTAGTGACTACACTGCACTCTTTTGCTAACTGTCATACTTTTATATTTCTTTACAGTTACTGGGAGTGGATTACTGACCTGCCTGGTGGCGCAACCGCACCAGCCTATCGCCATAGGCTCTGCGGTTCGCAGAACGGACACCTGCAGCAGTAATTTAAATGAAGTAATATTGGAATGCACATCTCCATAATATCAGCTAATTTAATTTCTTACATACATAATGAAATGTAACTTACTCAGTAGTGGGGCATTGGGCATTTGCCGGGCCTCCTGTATCCAAAGGTTCAATTGGTCCTGCTTGCGTCTCTTCAGGTCTGCATGGTGGTGACGGACCTGCTCACCAGTCCTTGGAATCCCTGTGGCACTGGTAAGATCATGAGCCAACCGGTCCCACACCTCAGCCCTATATGCTCCCCACAGGACCTGACCCTGCATGAGTTGGGCCTCATGATTGTGGACTAGGAGCAAGACCATGTATCTGGACTCCTCAATGCCCCACCTCTGTGCTCGAAAGCAACTACCCTCACCTACACCTGACATTCTGGCTGCAAGTCAGTTCTACAATCATTTATGCTGTGTATTCCCGCCTGTGGCGCTTATATATGCCGTTTTTCCTGCACTTATCTGTGATTGGCCATTTTGGAATTGTATCCACTTCACAAAACCTGTTTTGTCATGCTCCACTTTCTATTCATTCCTATATATTTGCTATTACTGCATTTCTGAGTACAGCTGTCATAGCTTAGTGGTTCTGTATCTTGACTGTGGTGCATGGTATCCTGGGTTCGAACCTGACCACTGCTTTTTATATTTTATGACTGTCTAGACAGGCTAGGGGGTGTGTCTGTGTAAAGGCAGTTTTGTTACAGCTTGCTCAACATTGCCCGTCGGTGCTGGCGTGGTGCGTAGCTCCGTGCAAACGGCGTGCGCTGGTTTACGCCTCATTTGGCTGTCAGCACGCATATTACGCTCAGCTCAGCTAGGGTCACACAGTCTCAGCGTGTAAAACCACTGCTCAGCTTCGGGCACTCATTTTGCACCTGTTAAACCACTGCTCAGCTACGGGCCCTCATTTTGCACCTGTTAAACCACTGCTCACCTACAGGCAGATGCACTCACCTTGTTAAACTGTAGCTCAGCTATAGGCACGTCTGGCATTTTTTATTGTTTTGTTACCTCACATTTCTTCAAAATAAATGGACTATTTCATTACATTTTACATAAAATGTGATTTTATATGTGTACGTGTTTGTCAGGGACTTGTTTTGTGCTTATTTTGCTAAAAATAAAACTTGGTGTTGTGGGGGCTCGAACCATGAATGCCTGCTTTTCAGCTGACGCCTCTACCGCAACGCTATTGCTTTTTGGCTTACTTTGCATATTTAGTTCTTATATGCTTTCCCACTGACTGCTAACTGTAGCTGCGCTACGGGCACGCCCACGCAAACAAGCACACTCACGGGCAAACATCTTTACAATTTAAAAAAAATATATAACATGTTCATTTATATATTTTCTGTTCATAGTCTGTGGGGGCATGTGTTGTGTTGTGTTTATTCACATTTCCGTGGAATCTGTCGTGGGTGTTTACTTTGGGCACTTTTACTCTTCTGGGGGCGTGTCCGCTTGCAGGGCTCGGCCTACGGACACGCCCCCTACTGTCTTACATGGACCATGTTAGCTTTAGGTGTGATTCAGCATGCTCTCATGAATATGCAAAGCATGCTGACATCATTCGGTTTAACTGCAGCCTCCGTGTAAGAGTTATAACTCTTACACGGAGGCTTTGTGAATCCTTGCCAATGTGTTTTGAAACTAAAATCTTTAGAAAGGTAGAGGAAAGAATTCATAAATCTATTTATTTAGAATGTTTCTTGAGGTTGCAAGAAGACTAGAACTGGAGCTCAAGACAAAAAGACATGCCAAAATGATGGAATTTCATGAAAGTTAGTGTCATTGTCATGCATTCATTTTGTAGTAATAATTAATTATTATCCAATTCTGTATTTAGAAAAGTATGTTTCACTCTGCTTCATACAGGACTGATCCAAAGAATACAATACTTCCTAGCAGACATCTGTAATACCCATTTTAATCAGGTAGGCTCCCTGGACACACAGTCCCTTTTCAAGGGTGACTTGGGAACAATGTCTGGTTAAGCAACTTACTCAAAATTCCCAGAATGGGCTGATGGAATCAAACTCTGCACTACAGGGTATTCAGCTTACAACCTTAAGCTCTGCGTCAACTGTTAGACAAAAACTGACCTAAAAAATCTTACTGAACAACATGAAACGCATATGACTATGCTTGAAAGGTGCACTGTAGAATTATATTGCTATTTAAATATTAAGTGTGTACCCTATTAGGTATCTCGGGAATTATAGCTTGTTTTCATGCTTGCATATTTATTTGTAAACCATAATAACATTATTTTTTCACAAAAATGTTACAACAGATGAATGAATAGAGATGGTATATCAAATGATAAATGTGAAGGATACAGCAAGAAATGTATATTTTGTACTCTCAGCTTTAATTTGTTGCCCCTCATGTGAAACTTAAAAACTAAAAACATCTTTCCAAATGTTGTTAATTCCACAATGAAGAAGTTAATCATCTTTTAGCTGCTACCCTATAAAATGTGGAAATGCTTTGTTTGTTTTTTGTTTTAAGTGAGGAAGGCTGCATCGATTAAGCTCTGTGTGTATTTATGTTTTCTACATTAGTTAATACAGAGGTAGACTTGGACTCTATATGGCATACGGCTGATAACACATGGTGCAAAAATATACTTAGTTAAATAAATTGAGTATGGTTAGCTATATTCTTGGTTTAGATCTAACCAAACACTATTTTTTTTTCTTTCTATACGTAGACAATAAACACAACTCAGAGTTACAAGTCCGTCCAGATGGTCAGATGGTAAATGCAGTGGCCTCAAAACCTCCATCTGCAGAGGTAAATGAAAATTTACTGATAGGTTTTCTGTAAAATCAAAGCTGAATCGTAATTGTTTAGTTTGTAGTAACTTATGTACTATGGGATGATCCTATACCTAATTTCATTAAGTGGACCAGTATATTACAGAACTGAGGATCAGTCAAGTGGACATGGTATGATATAACATTTGCTATTATCACCAGTAAGATAGCTAGCAATTGCATGATATTATCACTCTGGTTCTCCAGATGTTAACAGAATAAACACTATGTTACTGATGTCATTATAAGATCATACTCATTTACATAATATATATATATGAGGAAATTGGTGGTGTAACATATTGTTGGAAATGGTAAAAGAAAAAAAAAACATGAAATAATCTTTTTAAAAGTAATATAATAGATCTCCTTGGTAAGTTGTGGTTAATGGTTGTACTAACTGAAAATAATTTAAAGGAAAACTGCTGTTTTCACTTAGCCACATAGGCGTCTATGATACATGTTCTTTTTTTTGTCCCAGTGGAACTCAACCTACTGGCCTGACACTCGTTCCCAAAATCCACACTTTGTCTACCAACTGTCCTATAACCCTGGACTTCTCAAGTGTTACTGGGGCTGGCTTTGGGTCCTAAGGCAGCCTTGGAGACTTGGCCATCTGTGCTTCTGTCAGAAGGTTCTTTTTATATCTCCTTTTCTCTCCCTTCCCTTCATGCTCATCAACTATATTTGAGGGAAACTCCCCTCTTTGGACCATGCCTTCCCTTATGGAGGGTCATCGTTGAGTGCCTCCCTCAACCAGGACAAACAGGCTCATCCTTCCCTCCCTGCTGTTCAGTCCATCACCTGAACTGCTAATTGATCCCGAGTCACCTGAGGTGCAGTTAGAGCTTTATGCCTCTATGCTACTGGAGAAGCAAATAGTGCATGTTCTTGACTCTTAAATATAGCTACTGCTATCACAGGCCTATTGAATGCTGACTCCTGGTACCTTCAGCTAGCCAGAATTCAATTTCTAAGTCATAGATGAGGCTGGAAGGTAATGCTGTGATATAGTTGCTCTGCTGACTCGTATTATAATAATTGTTATGAAGAATCATCCAATACTTTCAGGGTTATTGTAACACTCTAGTAATGCTGCAGACATGCATACATACATATATGTGACGAGTTCTTTAATTCACACTGCTGCTAATTTTTCTTTCCAATATTTATTTAAGGGAGGCTTCCAAATAAGATCTGCAGAATTTACTTGAAAGTTTAGGTGATCATATAAAATTTTGCTTTTGTTAATTCATGTGACTAAGGGTCCAAATGATACAGTTTGGAAATTCTACATATCTGAGAAATATGACATTAAGGACAAGCAATAAAAAGGATCAATAAGCTTTGATGGGAAGACATTGTAAATCATAGCAACAAATTTAAAACTTGTAAGACTTAAGAGAATCATTTTGTGTACATAATGTTACAAATTATCTCAGGTAGCAAAATACTTTAGCATAAATGAACTTCGACTAAAATTTTTACATATTCTTAGTAATGTGATGACTGAATAATCCCCCCTGCTGCTACCAAACTGATATGTCATGTGAAGAGGCATGGTGTCTAGCTTTGAACTGCTGTCACCAAAGTGTATGTGACCACCAGTGTTGCAGTCTAATGATATATGCCGACACACCATCAAATAATATGAACAGGTAAATATAGAGTATATGGTAAATGTGCACAGCTGACAGTGCAGGAAATAGCCAGTACCTATCACCTTCAGATGAGTTTTTTTCTGTATAGCTGCATATCAGAGATATAATTACTGTCTTTTCAGGATTTATCCCATCTCATACTCAGCCCAATGCATACCAATGCATTATTACCATCAGTAGTTAATACTTCACCAACATTATATTTCACTGCAGACAGTGACGTGTATATGTATGTATAAATATATATATATATATATATATATATATATATATATATATATATATAAATATAAACACACATACACATATGAACAATGTTTTCCTTCGGGGGGGGGGGTAATGATATTGCTCATGTACCAACACTCCTTTCCTGCTTTTCTTAACAGTAAAGCTGTCACCAGCTAGGCCACTTTAGCAAAGCAGAAACACAATTACTGTCTATACTTAAAATAAGCCAACCATTAAATATTCAGAAGCTCTACAACAGCGTACAGCGATATTTAATAGCCTCTACTACAGAGTACAGCGCTCTTAATCTTTGTAGTCCCGCCTTTGCCTTGTTTCTTTGGGCTATATAACCGTGGTGACTCCCTTGGCAATCCCTATATTTTATTGATAAATTCTGCAAGGGTATGTAGATATGGTGTATCCCTAGCTAGTATAACAGTAACCGATCGTTATTTATTATTTTATAAGCTTCATCTACTTTAAATTGACTGTGTCTTACTGTTATTATTATGGATTAAAAAGGAAACTGTGTTAGCTGTTTACTATAATTCACAAGTGAATGTGTATTAACTGCTTTTTCATTTGAGAAATTCAAGTTAAATATAGAAATGTTTAGTACTCCATTTTAATTCATATTTGGTAGAAGTTTACAAGTACTCTCTTGTTCTTTCCTCACTATCTTTCTCTCTCTCCCAGATATTCTTTACCTTTTACTATCAGGACCCAGCTATCCCCTACATAAGAATCTCTGCCCTCCTGGAAGACCAGAACTGTGTCCACTTAGCCCCAACCAAGAAATTTGTCGGGGTTATCATCTAATATTAAAAGGAAAGACTGTCAAAGTATGTTTATACTATATGTTTAATCCTAAATTTCCCACCTGTGTGCCTAGTCTACCTACTTGCCCAGGACTGCCAGCAGCCAACAGCACCAGTCCCCTACACCTTTATGACCAGACCCTCATTCCTTACACTGCCATTACTACCATTGTTATTCCTATCTCTTATCCCTTAATACTACTTTTTTCTTACTCTTTTCCTTTTTCTATCCCCTTCCTTACCTCCATACATCTGATTCTAAACCTTTGCCCACTAGGTGGCTCCCTTCTACTTCTAGGTTCTCCTTCCTTGGCTCTTTGCTACACTTACTGGTTACACTGACTTCTACCTGGAACTTTAGTCTATTAAATACACTTTTCCTTTCCCCTGGCCCTTGCCAAACTACCCTCCTATTTTAACTTGTCTACTACAAATCTGCTTATAACATACCCCTATACTTCTTACTATTTATACTACCTGTTTTAACTTACCTGCTGTTATTCTACCTGACTGATTGATTTCCTCTCAGCCCTTTTCTACTCCTTTGTCTCTTCCTGCTCCGTTCGCCCTTCGTGCTCACTCCGCTCCCCTCCCTGCCCCCAAATCCCACCCGCCCCTGGAGCCTCTACATTTATTCCTACGTAGCCACACCCTCCCCACCTACAACCAATCATAACTTGTTCCTCTCTCCACCCACTCCATAATAGTCTCCTCCCTCATTCACCCATCTGCTATTTTGAACACATACCTTTATATACTGTCACTAACTCTACTTATCATGTCCAACCTACACCTTCCTCTGCTACTACTAACTCTTCTAACTACTCTTTCCTCTACCTATCTCATAACCTACTATGAGCAATCTTTACATCTTACTTTTAGCATCCCACACAAACACACCCTAGCTACCCCCCCAACTACACCCACAACCCATCTCAGTCCTATATACAGTAACTCCTATCTTGAACCAAAATATCATCGTCTTTTGCACATCAAATACCTTATTCATAGCCTCACAAAACATATTTACTATTGCAAACCCTCACAATTTAATCACCTTATAGTAAGTTTCTCATTGATTGATGGGGACATACACCCCAACCCTGGCCCAGACACCTCCACACTATCCCCTAAATGCCAACAAATGAAAACAATGTCTACACCAAATACTAAACCTCCCAAATCTCTCTCAATAGCTCATCTTAACATCCGTCGCATATGCAATAAAATCCCTGCTCTTCATGCTCTACTAGAAGTCCAACAATTTGACATTCTCTGTCTTACGGAAACATGGCTCAAACCCACAATAAAAGATAATGAAATTATCCCCCCTGGCTATAACATCCTAAGACAAGACCGCCTAAAAAAAAAGGGGGTGGAGTAGCTATACTCTTCAAAACTGGACTGGAAGTAAGTAAAACAAATCATACCCTTCCAAATGACACTAATGTTGAAATTATTATTTCCAAACTTTCCCTCAACCCTCACAAAACTATAAATATTATCTGTACTTATCTTCCCCCAGGCAACAATCCTCCTATATTAGAAGACCTACCAAACTGGTTCTTACTTAATCTCCTTCAAGAAACAATACTTTTAGGCGACTTTAATATTGATTGGAACTTATGCAAACAAACTAATCCATCTACCCTTATTAATTTGCATGGATTCTATCAAACCATTAAATCCCCAACTAGAACAAACAAAATCAATAATAAAGAAACCATACTTGACTGGATCTTAACAAATAGTCCCCAACAAAAGTATTCAACAGGAACCCTCCCAGATGACCTTAGTGACCACTCTCTAACATATATTATTAGGTATAAAACACATCTAGCTATACCTCCCCTAATTCGTTTATCTTATAGCAAAAAACATTTTGACCCCAATCGGTTTCAAAATGAACTTAGCCTAGTTAACTGGTCACCTCTAAAAACTCTCCCAATAGATGAAGCTGTTAACCACTTTAATAATACTTTTCTTACCATTCTTGAACATCATGCCCCCTTGCGTTCTATACGCATGAAATGTAAGACAGCTCAATGGCTCAAGCAAAACTAGACAACTAATCCTTAGTAGGAATAAAGCCTGGACTAAATGGCGAACCACTAAAAACTCTTTTGATCACCTTAACTTCAAACAAAAAAGAAACATGGCAAAGCTAGCTATCTTAAAAGATAAAAAAAACTTTTATACCCAACTACAGCAATCCTCCCACCACCAACCACATAAATTTTGGAAATCTATTAACACACTACTATCCCCTGGCAAAGTTGCAACACCCAATCCACTAGGCTCCAGCCCTGATTCTCCCTTACAAACAGCAAATGCGTTCAATACCTTCTTTACTTCAGCAATACTTAAACTAGCCAACCAACAAAGCCCTGACACCTCTATACTAGCTAACCCAAGCTGCACTCCACCACTATTTCAACTCAAACCCATACCTACCTCCTATATTCTATACTTACTTGAAAAACTTAAACCTTCAACCCCCTCAGCTGACAAATTACCAGCTGATTACCTCCAGCTAGGTGCTAAAGCTATAGCCTACCCTATCTCTATACTAATTAACAGGACCTTAAAAGAAAGTACTATACCTTCACTCTGGAAAATCTCTCACATCATCCCTCTTTTCAAAGGGGGTGATTCGTTGGTGTATTCCAACTACCGCCCTATAGCGCTGCTATCTCCTATTGCAAAAATAATGGAGAAATGCATCCACAAACAGTTACTTAATCACCTCCTATCCAATAATCTCCTTGCTAACTGCCAACATGGGTTTTGTCCATGCCATAGCACCACCACAGCCTTATTATCCTTTATTGACACCATTAACAAAAAACGCAATAACAATATTCTCTCGTCAGCATTTTTTGTAGACCTGTCAAAAGCCTTTGACATGGTCAATCACCAGCTCCTCCTACATCATTTAAAATCTCTCTCTCTTGACAATTTTGCCTTAAACTGGTTTACGTCCTATCTTCATAATCGGAAACAAGCTGTTTTATGGGACAACCATCTTTCTGAACTTCTCCCTACCACTATAGGGGTCCCTCAGGGCTCCATCTTAGGTCCTCTTCTATTTTCCATCTTTATTAACGACCTGTATCTTGCCACCCCTCTAACTACTTGTATTCAATATGCTGATGACACCACCATTATTTGCTCTGTCACAAACCAAGCTGACCTCCACTCCCTTACCCAAAAAACTTTTACCACTATAGAGAAATGGTTCTCCAATCACTGTCTCCTCCTTAACCCTAAGAAAACCAAACTTCTCCTCTTCTCACCCACACAGCTGTCTCCCTCTATTAACTTCACACTTACTTCTAACAATGGCACCTTTATCTCTCCAGACCAAACAACCAAACTTTTGGGTATTACTATTGACAACCTACTAAAATTTGACTTTCATATTAACTCTATCATAAAAGCAACTAATAGAAAATTAGGTTCTCTCTACAGAATCAAATCTTTCTTAACTCCTGAAGCTAGAACTACCATAGCTAGAACCCACTTAATCTCTACCCTATTATATGCTTCCCCCATATACACTAATCTTTCAAAATATAACCTCAATAATCTTACAGCAGCATACAACAACATTGCCAGATTTGCCACTGCCTCTCCATATAAAACTCATCATTGCCTGAATCTCCTAAAACTAGGGTGGCTGGAGTTAGCCCACCTAATTCAATACTATCAGCTTACAATTGCCCACAAAGCCCTTCATCACCCTGAGAATACACCAATGCTCTCCACCCTTATAAAACCCTATAACAACCTAAAAAACATACGCTCTTCTAATAAAATACTGATTCAAACTTCTCTATCAAAGAACACATGGTGACTCCATATTTTCCAACTCAGTTGGTAAAATTTGGAATCAACTTCCTCAAGACCTCATAGCCCTAACTTCAATTCCACTATTTAAAACTAAACTGAAACACTTTCTAACCAACCACTGGCTATGCTCTTGCAATAACCCTAGCTGATCTTTTTACCTCCTCCCTTCTCCTGCCCCCTCTCCTCTTTCTCCCAACTCTATTACTTCACACTTTCCATTTCTGTTGGGTAACTGTCTCTCCCTACTAAAAATAGACTTTACTCAAATTTCTATTGCTAAACTTTTAAATAATGTAATTAATTATGTTACATATTATGTTTACCTGAACTTACGTAACTGCTATGTCTCTGTCTGATCACCTTTAACTGAACATCCTGTAATTGTGGTTCAAACGCCTTGTTTATCATTGTACATTCTTGTATTTTATACCTGTCATGTAGTAGATAACGGAGCTTTTCTCCCCGGGCCTCCACTGAAAATGGACATGTATCCAGTTGGACTAGCCTGGTTAACAAATGTAAAATAAATAAAATAAATAAAATTTGGTACCAATAGCTTGAGCAGCAAGGCTGAAGTCAGCACACAATTCCATTGTGAAAAACCTTACTAAGCATAAATAATTTCCAGCCAAAAATACTTAAAGTAAAGATAAGGCTCTTTGCCTTCCAATAAATAAAATTCACTATTGCCCATGGTTTGTTTGTTTGTGTCTTTCGGCTTTTTCCCGGTTAGGGGTCGCCACAGCAGAACTCCGGTCCACTAATGATTGGCATAGAGTTTTATGTGCTGGCTTGCCAGGCCTAACAAACAACCTTCAACGAAGGAACGCCCGTTCACGCATGTCGCCACACAGAAGACGCTCTAACTGAGAATCAAATGGGCAACATCTAACTGCGAGGCGACAACGCTACCGCAGCACCACCACTGCAGTACTTCAGTATTGCCCATGGAAAAATCAAATAAACAAGCATCTCAAAAATGTGCACAAAATTTCACAAAGAAAAAAAATGCAACCAAATGTAACAGACAAATGAGCCAACGAAAAATTATACCTAACAGTGAGCCAGGCAGAAATTAGAACTGATCAATTAAGGACTCATACATAACACAGGAGAAGTCACTTAAGGTTAATCATTTGTGAACTGAGGGGGTGGAGCTAGGAACTAAACCTTCTATTTAAGGGGTAAAATAAAACATTTCAGAGCTTTATTTGCTGTGTGGGAATGGTTGGTTTGCTTTTTATTTGTTGTATTTTGTATTGGTTTATTGCCTTTTTATATTTTGAGTGCTGTGATTTGTTTTCTTTACCTTGTGTTTTGATTGAGTTCTGCTTTTAACTGCATATTAAAACTTTAAAAGACACCACAGCTCTGTTTCTTGTGAGTCAGGCAGAACTCCCCCCCACGCTGTCAGTGTCGTGTTCTTAAATACCACTGTCTTTCGAGCTGCCTGCCTCTTATGTTAATTTGACCATATATCTCATTTCCACTCTGCTTTCACTGGCTTGTGTGAGTAAGCACAAAATTATCATTTTGTGAAATCACTCCCCTTCAACTATTTAAATTTATTGGCCATTCTACTGTATTACCGGAATACAAAAGTGATCACCCCCTTTCAATCTATCTTGCTATTTTAAAAATAGTGACTCTCCACTAAAACTTAACGTTTTAGACAGGTAAAACTTAAGATACCTACTTTCACATCTAACTTCTCTAGTGCACACTGCAGTGTTTAGGATAAGCCATTTTTTTTCATCTTACCTTTAAGCATCCCTGTGACTAGCACTTGCTCTAATACCTGCTGGAAAGCAGTAGGAAGCCTTAAACTGATACAAGCACTCAACTCTCCTTATTAGTCAGGAGAAATTAATCACAGGCACTAAACAGCCTATAATTGCAAAGTACCTTGCTAAGGTAAGGGAAAACAGCTCCTGTACTTTAAAAAAAAAAAGCACCAAACCAGGCATGTTCAAGGGTCAGCTTCCGTTGATTTCCCCTGTCCACCTGGTGAATCTGGGCATACTGGGGCAATGCAGCAATTGCCGCATGAACACAGACAACTCTCTCCTCCTACCACCCAACACTACAACCTGTGAGAGATGCACTTACAGGTGCCAAACTGGAAGCAGCGCTCTCTCCATCCAAGATTGTGCTAGACAGTCAAGAGGAGAAGGTTAACACCCGCACTACACCTCAAGCAACACATAGCCCTTCTAAACTCACACCACCAACACCCACACATAGCAACACTAAATCCACATATGCAGAGGCCCTTAACTGTAACCTGCCCAAGCAACAAGGATCTCTGAAGCTGAAATGCAAACAAACGCCAATCACAACCAAAGTGTCACATAGCTCACAACACCAGTGTGCCTCCCAGCAACAGCCCCAAAGGCAAGACAACGTACCTAACACTTTAGTCATAGGTGACTCTATAGTCAGGCACACTGATGTCCCACTCACCAGGCTGAACAAGGAGAAAATTACAGTGAGCTGCCTGTCGGGTGCCAGGATCCACCACATAACTCATGCACTCAAGTCACTCCACAACAAGTACAAATATGACTCTGTCATTGTCCATGTTGGAGTGAATGACTTGAGACGTACCTCCCTGGACTACATTAAAAGAGACATGGAAGAGCTCTTGGATCATGTGGCCCAGACAGGTATGACCTTAGCCCTGAGTAGCATCCTGCCTTCACCCAGAATGATACCACAATATAAGGACAGAATGATTGACTTCAACAATTGGCTAAGCTTCTGGTGTCATTTAAAGGGGATCCAGTATCTGTCTGCCTGGGACAACATGATCGACAGACCACAATGCTTTGCCAGAGATGGTCTGCACTTGTCACCCCTGGAATTCAGGCTACTGGCTAAGGGTCTTGCCACCTCTATAGTGCCTTTTTAAGGCAAAGTTCAAAGGACAAAACCACCACCATAACAGGTACAAGCATGCAAAATCTGAAGGTAATGCTACTCAATGCTAGAAGTCTAAATCTCAAAATGCACTCTCTCAAGGCACTCCTAAAAATGGAGAACATCGATATCTGTGCAGTAACTGAGACCTGGTTCAAGGCTCCAGAGAGCACCCCTGCAATACAAGGCTGCAACTCTTACTACACTTTTCGGCTACCAAACCAGGATTGAAACACTAAAGGTGGAGGAGTGTCCATATTCACCAAGGATATTCACACCACCATGTTAGTTGCCCAACACAATGCATCTGAAATTCTCCAGGTGCAACTAACATTAGGTAAGACTGCAATCCAAATTGCAGCTTGCTACGGATCCCCCACTGTGCCCCAAGATTCTCACTACACCTTACTAAACATACTGGAAAATATTAATATACAACCAAACACCCTAATACTGAGTGATTTCAACTACCCTGCCATTAACTGGGAAAACTACTCATACACCAACACCTTTGCCCAATGGTTCTTGGAATTTGTAAATTCCAATGCCTTGGATCAACTAATCCATAGTCCCACCAGGGGCTCGAATATTCTAGACCTGGTCATTACCAACATGGGAAATCAATGCTCCACACCTATGGTCACCCCCTCGTTGGTCAGGTCAGACCATAAGCTAATCACCCTTAACATCCACATCCCACCCCCACCCCCCCAGTAAGGAAACCTCCATAAAAAACTTCTCCAAGGCCAACTTCATGCTACTCAAGTCAGAAGTTACAAACTTCATGACCCCCATACAGACAGGAACTGAAAGTTCGACTATTGAGTCCTACACTAAGGCACTGTACGAGCACATCCACTCATGCATGAATCGTGCCATCCCAAATAGAACCAAGATGCTCTCCTCCAAAAAATGGAAGCCAATCTGGTGGTCCCCTGCCATAAATAAACTTTACAACAAAAGGAAAAAAACTGTTGCAGAAAAGAGGAAAATCCCAGGATGCAAAAAACTCTCTTACCAGCCTCAGTAAGAAGCTGAGATCCTTCATAAAATCCTCAAAAGCTAGTTATGAAAATAAAATTGCCAAAGATTCCAAAGACAACCACAAGGAATTCTATAACTATGCCAAGAATCTAAATGGCAATGCTCAGATCTGCTCTGAGCTACAACAGAATGACATTAAATATACTGATCCCAAGGATATTGCCAATATCCTGGCAGATCAGTTCAGTGCCAACTTCACCCCCCTCTCACCCCCTAAATGCCCCATCTCAATACTGGAAGATTGCCAGATTCTGGTAATAACGGCCACACAGGTAAAAAACGCACTCTCCAAAGCTAAGAATACAGCATCCATGGAACCAGATGACATCCCGGGCTGTGTACTACATGAACTACAAAATGAACTGGCACCTCACCTAAGTGTCATGTTTAATCATACCCTCACCTCAGGCTTCATGCCCGCTGAGTGGCGCACAGCTACAGTTATCCCACTCCACAAGGGGGGATCCACCTTGGATCCCGGGAACTACCGCCCCATCAGTCTGACAAGCCTGATCTGCATGGCCATGGAATGTATTATCATGGAACAAAGACATTGGCAACTTTAAAATACTGTACCCCACCCAGTGTGGATTCATGAAGGGCTGATCTTGTCTCCTGAACCTTATTGACTTCTTTGAATCAGTCTCCAGAGCTGTGGACTAGGGTAAGGCAGTCCACCCAGCCTATCTGGACCTCGCCAAGGGCTTTGACACCATCCCCCACTCTGGAATCATAGATAAACTTACTAAGCTGGGCATTAATCCCTACGTCACTCGATGGGTTGCCAACTGGCTTACTGACAGAACCCACACAGTAAAAGTAGCTGACTCCAAATCCAGCTCCAGACAAGTGACAAGTGGAGTACCTCATGGTTCAGTCCTGGGACCTCTCTTGTTTGGCTTCTACTTCTCTGAAATACAGGCCAACACTAAGGGACTCTGGCTAACAAAGTTCGCAGATGACTGCAAACTGGGAGCCATTATTGAATCCCCAAATGATGTGGATACTCTACAAAAGGGCCTTACAGAAACAGATGCTTGGTGCCAGAGCCATGGTCTCAAGCTCAATGCCAAGAAATGTATAGTTATCCCCTTTGGGAAAAAACATGTACCCATGAATTATCACATAGATGGCAGTACAATAAACACCAAAAGTGTGATAGGGACACAGGTGGGCAGTGGTCTCACCTTCAATAACCACATTGCCACAACAGTCAGGAAATCTTTCTATGTGGCACACCTCATCACTAAGGGCTTTTCATCCAGAAAAAAAGGAGGTCATCATCCCACTGTACTCATCCCTCATTAGACCCATTATAGAATACAATGCCCCATTTGGTATGTACCTGTCAAGACATCTACAACAACTGGAAAGGCCGTAGAAATACCTCACTAAAAGAATCACAGACCTGACTATGCAGAACTGTTCACAGAAACCATGTACAAGCATGTTAATAGCTGTATAGATGCCCTATACTAACCATCTTAAAAAACTCCACCTATACTCTGTCGCATATCGTCTACTCCGAGGCGATCTCTGCTTAACATACAAGGCCATGTCAAACCCAGAGCTGTTGTACATGCTACACTTAAAGAAATCTCAATCCCTAACAACCACATGCTCCAGGGATCTAAATATTGTCATCACAATAAACAAGACATGCTGGAGGGATAGGTTCCAGACCCAGAGACTCCCCAGACTCTGGAATAGATTGCCCATACATGTCAAGCAGAGCGCCTCTTTGGCCCTCTTCAAAAGGAACTTTAATGATTGGATGGGAGAAAGGAAATTCACCCCAGGGATCACGTCAGTCACCCTGCTAGACAGGGGTCCAGGGAAGTAAATAGTGTGGGAAGAAATAGCCAGGGAATTGTTACGGTTAGGCTTGTATAGACCCTAGGGCCGATAGCCTAGTACCAACCTATGAACCTATAACAGGTTATCTGATTCTGTTGCTACTGGCAGCTGACATAACACACTGAATTCTGGCTACTTGCTTCTTCTAACAACAGATGTAAAACTTCACCTGTATCTGGAATCCAAACTGAGTTCTGTTTCATGAATGCAGTCAACTGTGTACAGTCAAAAAGTATGACAACTCAACTGGTTGTTGCCTTTTCTCTATTTAATAATTCAAAGCAATATTTGGATTTAAAAATGCATGCTTTTCTTGTTTTTAGAATCTTACTCTGTAAGATAGAGTTTAACATGCCAGTGTTCAAACAAGGCAATGTGATTTTTAATCAGAAAGCATTGTAAATGTATGCACATTTGAGACACCAAATTAGTTTCAGTTTCTAACATTTTTACTGCATGTCTACTGAAAGCAGTCACATGCCCGATGCTAGCCCCATCTTAGATTCCATACGTGTTATGCATATATGCTGCAAGAGTCATGGCCCCCACAATATTGATGAAAATGAGAGAATTTAATTTATTTTAATACTGTCTTTACAAGCAGATTACTGTGATCAGGATGGCTTATTCGGACTGTGGCAGTGAGATGAGAGGAATGGATACTATAGAGTCTTCAGCCTCAGTCTCAAAACTTATAGCTTAGAGCACCTGCAATGCTTTACAACTAAAAGCAGAAGAAATTTCCATCATTATTTTCTGTCCCATGTCCAGCTCGTATTGTCAGTGGAACCTTTATCCACTTCTTGCATGTCTGGTACTGTAATACAAGTGCCACTTGACTCTTGACTAGATGGCACTGCAGTGACTGTGCAGTATCAAGAGATGTAAAAAGTACTTTCTACATAAAAAGGTTATATTGCTCCTTAGTGAAAGACCCCAAGGACCACCAGCAGGAGTTGAAGTTGTAAACAGACTTCATCTTGAAACAAAATCAAAGTTTGCACATTGAGCTGGATAGGTTGCTAACTGCTGAATCATAACAAGCTCATCTCGCCTTTTGGCTAGCACAAAACATCCAGCATGCATTTTAAGGTGTCAAATGACATCTTTTAATGATGTTGTTTTTTTTCAGATGATAGTGCATGTCCTCCCTGCGGTCGAGTGAATTTAAAGACATACAGGTAGGTGTGTGTGTGTGTGTGTGTGTGTGTGTGTGTGTGTGTGTGTGTGTGTGTGTGTGTGTGTGTGTGTGTGTGTGTGTGTGTGTGCCTTCTTTGAAGGTTGGGAGCTGGGCTGGCAACTCAACACCTTAAAAGTTCACTGCCAATCATTAGCAGACTGGAGTTCCACTGTGGGGAACCCCTAGGAAAAGCCAAAAGACAATTTTAGTACTTACAGTCCTGATAATCGCTGACACTTGGAGTAATAATAGACACTGGGTACATCAAGAACCTTCACTCTCTTTGGTACTTTGCAGAAACTCCTCCTTAATAACATTCAGCACTATTGCAAAAGCTAGTTGTCAAAGTTTCTCTACTAAGCTCCATTCCCAAAATTTGTGAACTTTCTCCAGAACTTCTTCACCACATGCCAAGCAATAAGGTGTTTAGTAAATGGATTCACAAATTACAACAGTCTTTGAAGTATCACATTACTGGTTATTGGACATCTGAACAACATTTGCCTGTAATTTAATCACAGCTGAATTTCAATGTGAAAAATGTCCTTGAATTAAACAAGTGAAGCAGGTTTTTGCCCTACTTGCTTAATTTAAATTGTTTTAAATTTAAGTTGCTAGTTCATAGTATTGAAAATCACAAATTCAATAGAACAACTTAATTACTTTGTAACAGTTGCACTATATGCGGTCTTTCAAGCATGGCACTGGAGGTGTGAATCACAATACAAAATTGGTACTCTAGATGTGTATGAGTCAACCCTTTCATCAGATTTTGTCTATTGATATAGGAGTCTTGGTGTATGAATAATAATTCCTGACAGAGGTTTATTTAAATTTTAGCAAATAAAATTTTTACACATTGCTTGTGACCTCATGTCAAATGTTTTAAGCCAAGAGCTTAGACATTTCTCGGTGACTTAAAACTGTTGCTCAACAAGCAGTCTGGACAAATTCATTGCATTTAACATATAAGCTTCCCTGCTGCTCCCTAAATTTATATTTATTTTTGTTGTAGAAGACAGTTCACCAACAATTTTACCCAGTAATCTCATAATTGTCTGCAATAGTCCTGACCCAGAAAATTAAACTAAACCTTTAAGAAACCAAAGAGAGTTAAAGTCAGAGGGCCATCTACATTTAACTCAGGGTCTTAAAGGGTGATAATACCAGAGTTTTCCCATTTGTCCAGTATGTCTTAACACTTTAAATAAATAGGCATGGATGTCCCAAGTCTGGGGTATCTGTCCCTATAAATGATATATCTGTAAATCTTACTAACTCTTTTTTCAACTGCGTAGCCATCAGAGGTTTCCTTTGATTAATATGTAGGCTGCACACTGAAAAACAACCTCTTGCTCCTAATGCTATACTCCAAAATAACACCATCTAAGTCCTCTCCCACAAAAAAGCACCTTTAAAAGATTCCTGCCCCACATACTGCAGTATAGAATATTGTGCATATAAGTGTCCTTCAGGCAATCTAAGCCTTCAATTATCCAAAACAAATTTTGAAAAGGATTAGTAACCACAAATTCACTACTATTACTGCTTTCTTTCATGGATAGGCAAGACATATCAGTCTCCCAATAAATAATTGTTTGGTCCGTCTCTAGATTATCCATATACAAAATATAAGGGCTAGAAACTACCATGGGAAAGTAAGGCTAGGCTTAATAAGATACTCACAGATCAATAACCTAGTAAGTACCTATGAATCTAAGAAATCAGTTTAACAACTTTATTGGCAATGGATGGTATGAATTTTTCACATGTAATGTGTCTCAGTATATAATACAATAGTGGCAAAAAATGTCAGCATAGTCTCCCTGAACTAACAAAGATGTCTTCTTGTTTTTCAAATATGAAGCCATATTTAACGTTTATTCCACAGGGATTTAATATTTGCCTCTGTTATTCTTCTTGGTTATGGAAAGAGCAGGATCCCTAGATATTTAGACAATCCGTTTTACTATTTGAAACATAAAAGGTTTGCCTGAAAATTTATACTTCTGAGAAGAACAAGTTACAGGAAACAACTCCATCTTTTCTATATTAAGCTTCAGTCCTGAAACACTAACCATCCGACCCAATACCATATTCATGGGTGACTTTAATTACCCTACTATTAACTGGGAATCCTATACGACATCAAACGTACATGCACAGATATTCCTGGATTTTGTAAACACAGACTCCCTGGAATAGATAGTCAATACACCAACCAGGGGTGCAACCATACTGGATCTGGTCCTCACTAATATGGGAGAGTGCTGCACACCCCATACTGTAATGCCTTCCCTGGTAAGGTCAGACCACAAAATGGTCTCCTTTGAAGTAAAAATAAAACCTGGACCCCCAGCTAAACCAGGAATATTCAGGAACTATTTTAAGGATAAACTCCTGCTATTAAGTGAGAACCTGGCAAAATTTCAAGCCCCTATAAACCTCGAGAACACTTCTGACTATGCAGAACTGTTCACAGAAACCATGTACAAGCATGTTAATAGCTGTATAGTGGCAGCCGTACCCATCAGGAAGAAGTACAGAACTAACTCAAAAAATGTGCCACCCTGGTGGAATCACAAAATTAATTGGATGTATAACAGGAAGAAGAAAATCATGGCACAAATTAGTAGGTACAGCACCCAGCAGGATAAAAACACTCTCAGTAAACTAAACAAGCAACTCAGGGGACAAATAAAGTCTCCCAAAACCAAATTTGAGATATGTTTGGCCTCCCAAGGGTAACCACAAAGCATTCTTTAGCTATGTCCGCAACCTTAAAGGCAATACACAATTGTGTGCAGAGGTCATTGTAAATGGAGCCAACTATACTGAGCCAGAAGATATAGCAAACCTCCTGGCTGATAAATTAAGCTCCAACTTTACTCCTCTCTCCCTCTCAACCTTCCCCCAGGAAATATCATCAGATATAACTCCCCCTATTATCACTAGGGAACAGGTCCTTAATGCTCTCTCTAAGACCAAGAACACTGTATCAATGGGGCCAGACAATATCCCAGGATGTCTTCTAAATAGCATGAAACATGACCTATCAGGGCCTCTGGAATTACTATTTAACTGTAACCTCCAAACAGGCTTTGTGACTCATAAATGGAGAAAGGCAACAGTCATCCCTCTGCACAAAGGTGAGCCATCTACAGACCCTGGAAACTATAGACCCATAAGTCTTACTAGTCTTATATGTAAAGCCATGGAAAGAATTAACATGGAGATGATCAACAGAGATTTAGTAAACCTCCAGACACTGGAACCAACCCAGTTTGGTTTCATAAAGGGCAGATCATGCCTACTCAATGGGCTGGACATCTTTGAGAAGGTCATCAAAGCAAAGGATGAGGGCAAAATCGTTCACACTGCCTACCTTGACGTGGCCAAGGCATTTGATACAATACCCCAATCGGGCATTGTTGACAAACTCAAGGGATTAGGTACAAACCCATATGTCACCCAGTGGATAGCCAACTGACTCACAAACAGGACCCAGGAAGTGAGAAATGGGGTGTCTACCTCTACAAAGATACCAGTCACAAGTGGAGTCCTTCAGGGATCAGTTCTTGGACCGCTCCTTTTTGGCATTTACTTCTCAGAAGTCAAGGCCAATGTCAGTGGTCTCTAGCTGACTAAATTTGCAGATGATTGCAAATTATGAGCTGTACTTGATTCTCATACTGGCACAAATGTTCTCCAAGAAGGGCTGACACAGACAAACAACTGGTGTCAGAGTCACGGATTCAAACTAAATGCCAAGAAATGCATAATAGTATCCTTTGGGAAGTCATCCATCCCTGGTAACTATCATATTGACAACACGTCCCTTAGAGTTGACCCAGTAGTCAGGGACTAAGGGACACACATAGATAGCAACCTAGCCTTTGATCATCATGTGTCTACAGTGGTGAGGAAATCATTCTATGTTGCGCAACTTATAAACAAAGGTATAGCATCTAAGTCTAAGGAAGTCATTGTTCCGTTATATTCGGCATTCATCAGACCTATCATTGAGTACAATACCCTCCTTGGCATGTACCTAACCAGGCATATCCAACAACTGGAATGTCCACAGAGTTTCTCACTAAAAGAATACAGGGCATAAGTAATATGTCCTATTCAGACTTCCTCAGAGCCCTATCCCTGTATTCTGTCTCCTGCAGGCTTTTGAGGGAAGATATTTGCCTGGCATACAGGGCACTGTCAGACCCCATTCTGATGGACCTATTGCATATCCACAAAACAAACAATACCAAAATTACCCATTCTAAAGACTTAAACCTTGCCTGTGATATAAATAGGACCTGCTGGAGAGATAGGTATGTATTCCAGAGACTACCCCATCTATGGAACAGGCTCCCAATCCATGTAAAGCAATCAAATTCAAGTGCAACTTGGAAAATTGGATGGGAAACTGGAAATTCATCTTTGATTTGGCACCTATGTCTCTGATGCAAACAGGTAACCTGTAAATGGTCCCAGAGGCACCGGAAGCTGTTGAAGACTGGGGGGGGGGGGTGGAGGTTGAGAGGGGTACTTAGTGATCTAAAAAGGGCACTTTGTAAAACTATTTACTACCACAACATAGGTTCACTTGGAGGACATTTTAAGCTTAGCCAGTTTCCTTTTGGTGCTTGAATTAACATTTTCTGATTGGTCTTACCTATTCCATGGCTTATAATTGTATATTAGCCCTAATGAAAATAAATGTGATCATACTATAGATAATTTGACGGGACCCATGTAAGGGATGCAGCATTTAGAAACTGCCTCTATCCATTAGTGGCATGAAGGGCAACCCTGGAGTACATTTTCTATTACCCATCCTGAGATCCAAGTTACATTTGACTGTGGAAAGGGATGAGCTTTGTTTTACTTGAATGGCTAGACTGTTCTGGGACAGTGGTGGCCTCTGTGATATATATGTATCTCTCCACAACATTTAGTTTAGATACCTGGACTGAGTATTTCTGATGCTATTTGACTTGCTGATGTTCAGTAGGTCCATCTGTATTAGGTCGGAGGATGCCTTGTATACCAGACATGTCACCTCTAAGCACTCTGTAGGATACTGAGCATAGTGATAAATCTTTGAGGTGGTCCATGCAAGACATATTGTTTAGGACTTATATCCTTACTAAAATTGAGTTTGACTAGATCTAGACATGTTGCATGGGTCTGGACAGATACATGCCAAAGTGGGCATTATACAAAATGATTGACCTAATGAGGGCTTTGTAAATGAGGACAATAACATCTCTTGATCTATTCAAAATCAATTTGTTTATAAGCTGTGCAATATAGAAATACTTTATGACTCTGGGCACATGTTGGTCAAAAGTTAGGTCACTGTACACACAAGTTCCCAAATGCCAAACAATTGGTTCACTTCTCAGGGGGCATTGTCAATTTGGCAGTTCCCTGGAGTAGATGACTTCCAAAAGGATACAATAATGTATTGGAGTTTAGTTTCAATTCATGATTCTGGCATCAGTTATTGTTTAGGACAAACCTTCCTACATGATGGTGAAGTCATTTGGGGATTCCATAACTGCTCCTAGCTTGCAGACATCTCAAACTTAGTTGGCCAAAGCCCTTTGGCATTTTCTTCTACTTTTGAGATGTATATGCCAAACAGAAAAAGTCTCAGCACTTAACCCTGTGGGACTCCATTGGTGACTGGTCTCTTCCCCCATTTTGATCTTCCGCATCCTGTGAGCAAGCATACATGTATGCATTCTTTGATTCACCTTCCTGATTGTATTAACCTGATTTGTATTAAATTATATTCCTTGTATAATACAGCACCACTTGTTAGAATGTGTTTTACATTTGTAGTTTGGAACAGTCTTCTAGTAAGCAATGAAACAAAATGTATGAACCAATAATGACTAAACTATCCATTTCAGAAAATTTCAACCATAAAAGGCCACTCAAACTTCTGTCATTACAATCCAACAATATTAGTAAATATGCAAAATCTATGCAGAAGTAAGTCATCTAAATAATTCTACATTAAAGGGATCTGTAACGAATGAAGAGGTTGCTGCTAGCAAACAACTTTATATTTCATTGTTTCGTCTGCAAAGTGCCTGTTGCCTTGAGGAATAAACTGCCTATGCTGCATTAAAAAAAATGACAAGCTAGTAATTTTGTAATGGATGGCAAACTGATAACAGAAACATAGTCTCTAGATACCTCCTCCAAAGGAGGACATTCATAGGACTGCAGTATCCACTCCCTTTAAAGTACAACACAGTATAGTATTAGTGATCTATCTGCATACTATAGAAGTAGAGCCCATAGCCTTCTGCATCAAAAGCAAGTATACTGCCTGTTGCACTACTAACAACACAAACAACATAGCATAAGTAGCAGTAAACTTCTCTTCCCCTGAAGCTCTCAGCTCTTTGTAAAATCCACTTGACACTCAACTAAATCTCTCAACTTTGCAGCACAAGAAATCTGGAAAAAGCCAACATTTATTGGTGGTGGGGGGGCAAAAGCCCAAAAAACAGGGACACATTTTAAACATTGCTTGCATAATTTTGGAAAGTTGCTAGAATAAAATGCTGTGTTACCACTATGCATTTCACTGCCAAGTCTTGAACCCAGAACCCTGTGCACTACAGTCAGATCAATATACCCATATGCCAAACCAGCAGTTTCCTAAAAGATAGGATGACTGAAACATAAATGGCTATCTTTTAGTGAATTCAGTTCTCACTTCTCAACATAGCTCTCAACCTCTTAGCACAAAAAACCTGGACAAAGCCAATAATGGTGGAATACAGAATTCAGTTCTCACTTCTCACCATAGCTCTCAACCTCTTAGCATAAAAAACCCAGACAAAGCCAATAATGGGGGAATACAGCCCCAAACATATGGACAAATTTCAAATACTGATCTTATAAACTTAGAAAATTGCTAGAATAAAAGGTTTTGTGTTACCATTTATGTTACCGAATATGAGGTCTGAAATTCAAACGCCTGTCATTATTTAGTAAATTCAATCCTTCACTGATTTACCATAAAATGCTGAAAACCAGAGATTTTATGAGGAATAAAACATAAATATGAGGCATAAATCTAGAAAGCTTTCATAAGTGGTGGTGGGTAGGGATTCTAGGCTGTTGTTACCTGTACTCAATGTACAGGGTTTGAGCCTGAATACTTTCTCTAGCCGCCTGGTATAGTCACCTGGGGCATTTTACACACACACAAAGTCCTCTCACCTAACTGCACTTACAGACACTCACTTCAAAAGTTCCTATTTTTTTCAATGACCTCAGTCACATCAACCACTACTCTGGAAGACTAATAATGTCTCCCATTAAGTAGACTTTTTCCATCCCTGGTGAAAATTTATCATCACTTACCCAGTCATCCAGGCCGACTTTAAAGAATGCTGTGGATGTACTCTGCTTCACAGGCAAGGGAAGCATATTCCAGAAACAGGGTGTACGATGGATTATATATCTCTCATACCCTATGGTACTGTTGATATCATAATATAGGATTAGGTCTCTAGAATGGCTGTTTGCTTTTCCACTAGTTCAATTTAGGTGAAAGAGTTTGAGTGCCAAGTTGTTCATAGCATGGCAGGCTAAGCAGAGATGGTCCAACAGCAGTTGGTATGACTGAGTAGAGGGACATAGTTTTAGTCTATCACAGTAGCTAAAGGTATTGGTACTAAGGATCTTTTTGATGAGACAATATTGAGATCTTCTCATGCTTAGTGAGATACATGCCGAAGGATACATTATATTCAATGCTGGGGCTACTAAGGGATGAATAAAGTGGGACAATAACCACTATAAATGATAAGCTGTGCAAAGTAGGAGGATTTTCTAATCACTACAGAGAAATGGTTAAAGGGCTGGTGGTTATATTAGACTGCAAGACTGATCCATGGAGAAATCAGTCATTGTCAGATTCTGTACTACCAACTCCTTAGTTCACTAGTAGTTATGACATCTATACTTTGATTATTCAAACAGTACCCTTTAAACAGTGCTTACATTGTTTTGTTGTATAATTAGATAAATATAGAGATAGAGATATAGATAAAGATAGATGTGTAATATATATATATATATATATATATATATATTACACATATATTGATAGATAATTTTATATATATATATATATATATATATATATATATATATATATATATATATATATGTGTGTGTGTGTGTGTGTGTGTGTGTATCTACATATGTGTACAGAATATATGATAATGCTTCTTTCTCTTCAATATACTAATAAATCTGCAAGCTATAACTATGTTTTAATTTTGCTGCACTCAGAGAAATCAAAACTATCAATCAGCTTAGATGGCATTCAGAGATTAGTTGTATAATAAGGTACACACTAAATATTCCAAAGAAGCAGCATTAAATGGCATGCAAAGCTTCTAAAACAATGTGAATGTGGGTTGTGCCCTCGTTAGCCCAATGTTATGTAAATCACATAGCTTTAGCTGCTCTTAGATATTAGGCAGACAAAGCTCTAAAAAGTAAGAAAAATAATCTGATGCTCACACTGTTGCCTTTACATAATTGTCACTAACCAAAAAAATGCAACCTCTTTATAGCAAACGCATTGCAAATATATAAATTACTTCAATTGCACAACACAGCACACAGCAGAATATCCAATTTATTGGAAGTAAACACTTTCAAGGGTTCACCTCTTCATCAGACTTAGATAAAAATTACTTAAAACAACCGCATTAAATAGTATTCCAATTAACATTAATTACTTCAATTAAAAACAATTAAATTATTTAAAGCCATACTTAACATTTTTAAAAACATCACAGCATACATAAACTAAAAACTAGTGTCTCAACTGTTTCTCTTACAGGAAAGGTTTAATGGAGACCATATTATTCAAACCAGGCGCCTTATCAGCAAACAGTAACCTAATCCATTTTTGTTCAGCTGCCTCAGTGATAGTCCTCATATCTCCTCCCCTTTTTCTGACTGCAGGTATTTCCAAGACCAGAAACTTAAACATGCTCACTACCTGCATTCTTGATGTGCATAGCCAAAGCACTACTTTCCTTTTTATTTCTTATATCCCTCATATGTTCAAGTATCCTGTCTTTGAACTGTCGATCAGTCATGCCAATATAATATGAAAAACATTTGACACAATAATTAAATTATATTACATTGACTGTTTTATAATCAGCATAGTGAGAGGGCTCTATTCTGAAGCCTAGCTTAGGGTGTACAAAGTTAGTACCTGTGTGTATATATGCACAGGCAGTACAACTCCTGCATGTATATGTACCTACTCTATCTGATCTAAGAGTAGTCCTATTTAAACTAGATTTATAACAAAGATAGTTATTTAGGGTCTTATTATTTCAAAAGCTAAACATAATACTGTCAATTCACATTTATCAACAACACTCAGGAATCTCCCAGTAAAGACACATTTTGAATCTACAAAACATCCTTGCTACTTTAGTACTTCAGATTTAAATCACTGCATTTCTAAAATGTATGCACAATCACTAAAAGACACCAAAGTAAATGAATTTTTCACTGATTAGCACACTAACCATTTAATCTTAATGCATAGCAATTTAAAATGCATCCTTACACTGAGGCTATTGCAATTGTCACGCATATATGAAGTTTATTTTTCTATCCGACACTGAATATAATTCAGTTCCACAGAGCTTAGCAACACCTTTCAAGTGTTTAAAAAGCATCCAGAGCCATCCAGGCTAAGATAAGAATATTTCTTTGTTTACTGCACTTGTAGTTTGCTTTATTTAGTAATTGCTACTGTTTTTGAAAATTTGTAAAACATTTATTTAATTTTGTGGCAAAAAAAAAACATGAGTTCTCTGTTTATTAGCTTTTCTCATTCTGTTTGTCTCCAAATCACATTGCAGAAGTCAGAATTAGCTAGCGACTTAGCTGTTTAGTAGTCGTTTGTTTAATCTGCACTTGAGAGCTACACCTGTGGTGCATTTGCATAAAGAAATTCTTGGATCATCCATTTTGTGCTGGAATGTGTTTACTTGGTCTATCTGAGTTGGGAAATATTCCATGGAGGTCTGAGTGTGGTTCCTTACTGGCAAGAGGGTAGAGGAATCAGTTCTCATTTTTCTTTCTCTGCTATAAATCAGATAGTTTGCAAGGCTCTCTATTCACTTTCAAAGAGCTCAGAAAGGCTTTCCAAGCATTTCAGCTGCATCCAGAGCAATTCAGGCTAAGATAAGAATATTTTCTTGACTTACTGCACTTGTACTTGTTTTATATATTGATTGCTGCTGTTTCTGAGCATTTTTAAAGCATCAAAGAAACAAAAAAGCTCCACACATCCATCAAATAGAGGGTAAAAATATATATTTAAATATAGACAGTAGAAAATATATTTAAAACAGATAAGAGCTATCGGACTAAAATAGTCCTTCTTCAGATGTAACAATACACATGAATGAAAAAATTAAACAATTCAATAGCCAATGAATGAACGTTAGTTATCCAACCAATAGAAAAACATTTGACATTGCCTATTAAGCATAGACATGTAGCCGCAGAGGACAGATCTTCGTCTGCCAGTAACCTAAAAGATAACCTATAAACTAAAAGACACACCTAAGTCCTCCAACCCCCATGCCAAAATACACAATATATAAAACAAATTCATCACACTCCTGCAAGTCACTCTATACAACCAAAAAATACAAAATCAGATACTATAATAATGCATGACTAAATGTTCCTATATAGAATCTCTATGACAAAATACTCATTTTCATGCATTTAACTAAGAAATATTCAGAAATGCATAAAGAATATACAGATAATATATGAGAAACATTTAAGTTACCTAGAGACTTTAAAGTATTGCCGGAAAAACTCCTGCTTCTGGATTGGTCAAACGGCGACCAATCATAAATTCCATTTGGATTCAAAATCCAATCAGAAGCAGGAAATGTATACCAAAAGTGCATTGACTGCCAACAGTCCAAGTCACAATGATACCAAAATCAAGTTTCCACTGTCACAACATCATTTCATGTGACTGAAAATTCTGTTGTTTATTGTAACTAAATATTAAGTATTCTCCTTTTTTCTATTTTATTATCCATTGTTAAATATTTTTATACCTTTTCTTTGTGGCTGGTCTTTTAGGTTATTGGCAGAAGAAGATCCGTCCTCTGCAACTACTTGTCTATGCTTAATAGGCGATGTCAAATGTTTTCTTATTGGCTGGATAACTATCATTGTTCATTCATTGGCTACTGAATTGTTTAATTTTTTCATTCATGTGTATTGTTAGATCTAAAGACTATTTTAGTCTGAAAGCACTTATCTGTTTTATGTATATTTTTTACTGTTTATATTAAACTAAATATTTTTACCCTCTACTTGCTGGATGCACGGAACTTTTTTATTTCTTCTTTGTTTTTTTATCTCTGAAGCTTGTTCTTTGGTGGTCCGCATTTTAGAGATAATACATTTTTAAAGCATGTATTTAATTTTGTGACAAAATTATCATTTTTCTGTTTGTTGGCTTTTCTGTTTACCTCCAAATCACCTTGCAGAAGGGCAAACTAGCCAAAAACTTAGCTGCTTGTTGTAGTTTGTTGTTTAATTTGCACTTGAGAGCTATTTCACTTGTGCTTTTACATTAAGAAATTCTAGGATCATACATCTTATGGCAAAAGGTGTTTACCTGGTCTCCTTCAGCTGGAAAGCACTCCATGGAGCTCAAGGTATGCTCATTAATTGGTTAGTGGGCATAGGTGTCAGTTCTCAAGTTTTTTTCTGTGCTATAAATCATCCAAGTTTGCAAGGCTCTGTGTTCACTTCTACAGAGCTCAGTAACACTTTGTGTTTCATCTATATCCAGAGCCATCCAGGCTAAGAAAGAATGTTTTCTTGATTTACTGCACATCTATTTGTTTTATACAATGATTGCTACTGTTTTTTGTGCATTTTTAACGCTTTTATTTATTTATTTATTGTGGCAAAAATCATCATTTCTATTTTTGATGGCTTTTCTACTTCTGTTGCCTCCAAATCACCTTGCAAAAGAGTGAATTATCCAGAGACTTAGTTGTTTGATAGTTTAAGATTAGTATGTACTTGAAAACTACATTTGCTGGGCTTTTATATTAGGACATTTCAAGATCATCCTTCTTGTGGTAGAAGGAACTTACCTCGACTATCTGAGTTGGGAAGTACTCAAAGGAGCTCAAAGTATGATTGCTTATTGGCTAGATGACATAAGAGTCAGTTTTCAAGATTTTTTTGCTATAATTCAGGTGAGTTTGCATGGAGTTGTCCACCATACAGCAACAGTTAGCTGTGCCCTTCATAGCATCAAATATCTAGATAATAAATTTCCCTATAACATTAGGATTAAGTCCAAAACCTGTTAAACACTGTGGCATTGTGCAAAATTAAGTTTAAAGCAGTTAGGATGTACATTGAATAGCACTACCATATCCTTGCACTATATAAAGTCTTGATCTTAACCTCAGAACCTAGTTTGCATATAGAGTAGTACTGCTATATCCTAACATTGTACCACATTTTGCCCTTAATCCCAGAAATTACCCTAGGAGGCCTCTGTTAAAACCCAGTCCTTAATCCTAAACAGTCCACCCTATTACAGGACCAGACAGCATAGACATGCAGTTTCTTAATGTCTCTGGGGCCAGCTTGGTAGATTTGAGCATCCTAAGGCAATGTAACAATTGTCTCATTGTCTCATCTGTTATTCCTAAAGTGTATTAGTTCTGGTTTAAGCACTTGGGCTTCAGGCCAGTTATTTTACATTAAGAAGGTTCATGGTCTGCACTCTTGTGGGAGAAGAGGCTGTACTCTGCCCTTCTGAGCTGGGAATTTCTGGTTAAAGGTTTATAGTGCCTGAATATTTGAACTGTATCTTACTGAACTTGGTACACCTTGTTTGCTGTAGCATAGACTAGATCCAGGCCTGCTGAATCTAGCTTTGTTTATATGCTTGTTGTTTGTTTACTTGTTATTTCACTGAAACGCTAATTCCACCTAATACGTGGCTTCTCAGCGCTTGTGTGGATCACTAGTGATATCTGCATTGCTTACTGTATTTATTTCCTTGTTTCACTTGAAAGAAAGTTACTGTTTGTCGTTTTTGCATTTAATCCAAAAACTCCAAGGAAAGGGTGCCACAGAACCAGGAACCAATAAAACCACAACAGGCACCCAAAGAGGCAGAAGGTAATAATAAAACATGAGCCTGTAGGTGTAAGCAGCAGCAGGTTTAATCACATAAACACCACACAATACAAAGCGTTTTCATCCACCAGACTTCCTCAGATGTAAAATGAAAGAATGAAGACTGTTACAGGATTTAATTGGTGTCAATTAAACAATTGTTCTAACTACTAATTAGATTGGGAGGGGTATATAAGCAGGCACAGTCTTCATTCTTTCATTTTTGGTTTCATTGGTTTTTGCATTTAAGTTACCTGTAACACATTGCACTTAAGTTACCTGGCACTTGCTTGCTAAAGCAATTACATTAGTCAGCACTAAAAATTAAAAGCACTACACCCTCACTCCCCACTGACCCTTGTTTTCAATTATTAAGGAATTCCCAATATTATTCTAGCATGTCCAAAGGTCAGTTGTCAATCTCCTCTCCGGTCCAGCTGGTGAATCTGGGAATCTTGAGGCAATGTTACAACTGCCTCATGTACACAGACAACCCTCTCCTCCTCCCAACAAATTCCAGCACATGTGAGAGATGCAACCATATAGCCAAACAGGAGGCTAAGCTCTCTCAACTCAGTACTGGCATAACCAGTCAGGAGGAGAAGGAAACCACACTCACTACAATACCAGTCTCACATAGACCTACCACGACAGCAAATCAAACATATAATCACACAAAAACATACTCGGAGGCTTTAAATAAAGATCTGCCTAAGCAGCAGAGACCTCCAAAGCAGACACCCAAGCAACCTCTACCCCAAAACAAAACACGTGCAACACATATCTCACAAAGCCAGTGTGCCGAACAGTCACAGCCCTTAAGACTAAACAACACACCTGATACACTTGTAATAGGTGACTCTATCATCAGGCACACTGACGTCCCGCTCACCAGGCTGAACAAGGAGAGGGTCAGGGTGAGCAGACTGTCGGGTGCTAGGATCTGCCACATAACACAAGCACTCAGGTCACTCCAAGGCAAGTACAAATATGACTCAGTCATTGTCCATGCTGGTATGAATGACCTGAGACGTACCTCCCTGGATTACATGAAAAGAGACATAAAGGAGCTCTCTGAGCATGTAGCCCAGGCCGGTATGACCCTGACTTTGAGTAGCATCTTACCCTCACCAAGAATGATGCCACAATATGAAGACAAGATGATAAATTTCAACAATTGGCTTAAGTACTGGTGTCATTCAAAGGGGATCCAATGCCTGTCAGCTTGGGATGATATGCTCGACAAGCCACGATGCTTCACTAAGGACGGCTTGCACCTGTCACCCCTGGGCTTTCAGATATTGACAAAGGCTCTTGCTACCCCCATAGTGCCTTTTTTAGGCAAGGCTCAAAAGACAAACCCACCTCCATAGGTATCACAAGGGATAAGAAACTAAGAGTAATGCTACTCAACGCCAGAAGTCTAAACCTCAAGATGCACGCACTCGAAACTCTCCTTAGCATGGAGAACATCGATATCTGTGCAGTAACAGAAACCTGGTTCAGGGCTCCCGAGAGCACCCCAGCACTACCAGGTTATACCTCATACCATGATTTTTGGCCCCAAAACTTGGACCGAACCACAAAAGGAGGGGGAGTATTGATATTCATCAAAGATACCCACACCTCCAGGTTGGTGGCAAAGCACAAAGCATCAGAGACTATCCATGTGCAACTAACAGTGGGTAAAACTGCCTTCCAGTTTATAGCCTGCTACAGACCACCCTCCCTAACCCAGGAACCCCACTCGGCCTTTCTGAGAACACTGGAAAATATGAAGGTCTCTCCAAACACCATTATATTGGGTGACTTCAACTACCCAAACATAGACTGGGAGCATGACTCTAGCTCCAACACCCTAGCCCAAAGGTTCCTAGAATTTATAAACTCAAATGCTATGGAACAACTTGTTACCACTCCCCCAAGAGGGGAAAACATACTGGACCTGATCATCACCAACATGGGGACTCTATGCTCCAGACCAGAAGTGTATCCCTCACTGGTAAGATCAGACCATAAACTAATCTCACTGGATATTCACAACCCGACCCCACCCCTTGCCCAGAAAATCACAGTGAAAAACTTCTCTAAAGCAAATTTCACACTCTTCAAAACCGAGGTGGAATCCTTCAGAGCCCCCGAGCCTGTGGAAAATACGGCCCAGACCGCAGAATCCTTTATAAACGCATTCTATGAACACCTTCAGGAATGCATGGATCATGCGATCCCAAATAAAACCAAGACCCAATCCTCCAAAGGCAGACGTCCTGTCTAGTGGACCCCAGCCATAAACAAACTATACAATAGAAGGAGGAAGCTACTAAATGATAGAGCAAAATCCCAAAAAGGGAAGGCATCACTGATCAGTATTAGCAAAAACTACGGGCACTCATAAAATTGTCTAAGGCCAGCTTCAAGAGAAAAATTGCACAGGACACTAAGGATAATCACAAGGCTTTCTTTAGTTATGTTAGGAACCTGGGTGGTAATTCCCAGATATGCTCAGAATTAGTCCAAAATGACAAAAAATACACTGAACCCACAGACATTGCCAACATCCTAGCTGACAGGTTCAGCGCAAACCCCCCTCCCCACCAAAAGGGCAAATATCTATCCCAGCAGAGTGCTGCCCCCCTGACATCTCAGATGCTCAGGTAAGATCAGCCCTCTCCAAAGCAAAAAACACAGCATCAATGGGACCAGACGGCGTCCTGGGCTGAGTCCTACATGAACTCCAAGAAGAGCTAAACCCAAACATAAAACTACTGTTCAATCTCAGCCTTACTACAGGTTATGTGCCCAAAGAGTGGCGTACAGTAACTGTGGTCCCTCTCCATAAAGGTGGTGCCTCAACAGATCCTGGAAACTATCGCCCCATAAGCCTGACTAGCTTGGTCTGCAAAGCTACGGAAAGGATCATCATGGACCTCATAAATAAAGATATTGGGGACCTACAGACATTGGATCCTACCCAGTTCGGCTTTGTTAAGGGCAGATCCTGCCTCTTACACCTGGTTGATTTCTTTGAAACAGTCACCAAGGCCATTGACGAGGGGAAGGTGGTCCACACAGCCTACCTGGACCTCACAAAAGCCTTTGATACAATACCCCACTTGGGCATTATAGATAAGCTCACCAGCTTAAATATAAACCCCTATGTCACTAGATGGATTGCAAACTGGCTCAAGGACAGAACCCACATGGTTAGAATTTCTGGAGCCATGTCAGACTCCAAACCAGTTACAAGTGGTGTCCCACAAGGCTCAGTCCTGGGACCTCTCTTGTTCAGTATATATTTCTCGGAGGTACAGGCCAACACAGAAGGACTGTGGCTGACCAAGTTCGCAGATGACTGCAAACTGGGCACCATAATCGACTCTCCAGCCGACACAAGCATCCTCCAAAAGGGCCTCATAGAAACAGACAACTGGTGCCAGAGCCATGGCCTCAAGCTAAATGCCAAAAGTGTATAGTCATCCCCTTTGGCAAAAACAAAGTGCCCACAAATTACCACATAGGTGGTAATCCCTTAAGTACAGAAGAAGTAATTAGGGACCTGGGAACCCAAGTTGATAGCAATCTCTCATTTGACAACCACGTGGCCAAAGTGGTTAGAAAAACATTTTATATAGCCCACCTAATCATGAAGGGATTCACATCTAGATCAGGGGAGGTCATCGTGCCTCTTTACTCATCCCTCATCAGGCCCATAATTGAGTACAATGCCCCTTTTGGGATGTATCTTACCAGACACCTGCAGCAACTGGAAAGACCCCAAAAGTACCTCACCAAGAGGATCAAAGGGCTCAAACAGATGCCATATGCTGCCCAGTTAAAGAAACTCCAGCTCTACTCAGTGGCATACCGCCTGCTCAGAGGCGATCTGTGCCTGATGTATAAAGCCATGTCCAACCCGGAATTAATGGACATGCTGCACCTCAGAAAATCCAAATCCCATCGAGCTACACGCTTGAGAGACGGGAACCTCAGCACTGAAATAAATAGGACATGCTGGAGGGACAGATTCATAACCCAGAGGCTCCCTTCACTCTGGAATAAAATCCCAGTCCAGGTTAGGCAGAGTCTCTCAATGACTCTCTTCAAGAGGAATCTTGATGAGTGGATGGGAGATCGTAGGTTTACCCCGGGTATCACTTCTGTGTCACTGTTAGACAGAGGCACAGTATACTAACCTCGAAAAAGGGCATAGCAAAATAAATTTAAAATGGGTGACGAAAGCCAAACACATTCTGGCTAGGCTTATAAATGCCCTAGGGCAGATAGCCTAGTATGAACCTATGAACCTATGAACCTATGTTCTTAGAAATTGGTAAATCATTAAAGAAAATAACATAGTATGCCAGAGATGTAAACACACAATTTCCTTGGAGGTAAAATTCTTGCATACAAATGAGATCGCCATGAATACTCACACTACATACCTCACACATACTGCTTATCACACTTGCTCAGATTTTCTTATGCTGAGGCACTTGAAAGAAACCTTCCCAAATCTCAAAGGCCTCCAGGGCTGACAAACGGCAACACTGCTCTTCAGCAATCGCTAAAACATACACCAAAAGCAACACCAAACATCTCACATAAGCCTATACTCAATGGTCCTCCAAGAGCAAAGCCCATAGGGCAAGTTTATACTTTACCTAATACTTTTATCATTGGGGACTCTGTTTTGCAACACACACAGATGCCCCCTCACCAGGTAGACAAGGAGAAGATAATAGTTATTTGCTTATCTGAAAATGTGATCTGCAATATCGTGCATTCACGTAAGTCGCTGCGCCTCATGTACCAATATAAGTTTTAGTCCACGTGGGTGTAAATGGCCTGAGACATACCTCACTCGACTATATGGAAAGAGACATAATGGATCTCACAGAATATGTGCCACAGAGAAGTATGAGCCTTGCATTGATCAGCATTCTATCTTCACCAATGATGATTTTTCCGTATGAACATAAAATGATTGATTTTAATAACTGGCTTAGTCTCAGGTGTCACTCCAGGGGGACCCAATATTTGTCGGCATGGGAGAATAGGATCAACAGACCAAATTCATTTGCAAAGGACGGGCTGTACTTGTCCTCCCTAGGCTCTTGGATATTGGCTAAAATTTTTTCCATCACATTTCTGCCTTTTTTAGGTGATGCCAAAAAGACAAAACTGCAAATATAGTGAGGAAGTCTCCAACAAACCTTAGTGTGTTACTGTTCAAAGCTAGGATCATAAATCGAATCTGCACACCATTCAAGCACTTGAAACTCTAGAGAAAGTTGACATCTGTGATCTGTGATCTGTGATCAAGATTTGGTTTAAAGCCATGGAAGGTGCTATGGCAGTGCAAGGCTACAGCTTCCACACATTTAGACCAGCAACAGTGTAGACTAGGACCAAAACTGAAAGTGTATCAGACTATGTTAGCAACAAACATACCTCCAGGTTGTTAAACAGGATGATACCATGGAGTTCATCCACATGCAAGTCACCATAGATAAGGCCCGTTACCATAATTATGGCTAGCTACAGGTCACCTTCTTGGCCCCTAGAGTCTCACTACTCTTACCTAAACCTACTAGAAGCACTCATCATCCAGTCAAACACCCTTTTCATGGGTGAATCACCATTTATGCAGTGGGAAATCTCACTGCCTCGAACTCACAGGCACAGCACTTCCTGGACTTTATTAACACAATCACCATGGAGCTGATAGTGCATTCTCCCTCCATGTCACATCCTAACAAGTGAGTTCTGATCACAAGGTTATCTTCTCTGAAGTAAAAATCAAACTGCCATACCTACCTGAAGTGAACCAAAAGCGACCACTGAAAACAATGCTCACTTCTGGAAACCTCACCCAAACAGGGTAATAAAAAGTTAAAAACTCACTGCCAAATCAGGAAGAGTAAGTCCCTTAAAGACAAGTGCTCTATTATACACCTAAGCAAGAAACTAGGGTCAATATCATAACATCGAAGTGAAAAAACTTTGAATGTTATAACATCGAACCTGAAACATCAAAGGCTGAAAACCCGTAGACTGAGAACAGTGATTTTTTTTCCCAGGGAAAAATATCGCTGCTCCAGTACAAAACACGAAACACACAAACACTACACACTATTTCTTATCTGGGTGGTTTTGCCCCCCACACCCTCCCTACTTAAATATACCAACTCCAAGATCACACCACAGTGGAGATAATAGGGAAGCCACAGAAATGGCCCACTGAATTCTTTCCCTGGGGAAGAATTTGATGTTCTGCAGCTTTGATATTCTCATTCTTCGATGTTTCAGGTTCGATGTTATAACATTTGAAGTTTTTACACTTTGATGTTATGACATAGACCCAAAACCTAAGAGGTCTAATTAAGTCTAATAAGGTGAACTACAAAGTCAGGATAGCTTTGCAGGTTAAGGACAATCACAGGGCCTTCTTCAGTTATGTCTGGAACATTAAAGATAACACACATCAGTGTACTGAAATGATGGTGAAATTAACCACCTTCACTGATCAGGGTAACATAGCAAATGTACTGGATGATCAATTCGGTTCAGATTTCACTCCCCACTCCCCAAATGTACTGGATGATCAATTCGGTTCAGATTTCATTCCCCACTCCTCCCCAGTTCATATAGGTAAAATCCCCTCCAACATACGTCCCCCAACTATTAGCAGGGACCAGGTGCTGTCACCACTCACTAAAGCCAAGAACACCACCTTTATGGGTCCCAACGATATCTCTGGTCACCTTCTGAGCAGTCTAAAACATGGCCTATAAAGAACACTTGAAACAATATTCAATTACAGCCTCAAAAATGCTACATTCCAAGTGAATGAAAGACTGTAACATTCTTTCCTCTTTACAAGGTTGGACCTTCAGCCAACCCAGGGAACAATAGATTCATCAGTCTAACAAGCCTAATTTGCAAAGTCATAGAATGGATTATCATGGAAATGATAAACAAGGACATTGGTAAAGTATAGACACCGGACCCAGTTCCAGTTTTGCTTTGGCAGCTGTGCCTACTTCACCTGTTAAACTTCTTTGATAGTGTCACCAAGGTGAAGTACTAGTGAAAAACAACACATACTGTGTATCTTGACATGGCCAAAGCATTTAATACAATACACTACTCGGACATTGCTGACAAGCTCTCTGGGCTAGGCATAAATCTCTGCATAACTTACTAGATTGCCAGTTGGCTCACAGACATAACTCAAGAAGTCAGGATCATTGACTCCACCTCCACCAATAGACCAGTCACCAGAAGAGTACCCCAGGGCTGTATGCTGGGCTCACTCCTGTTTGGCATCTACTACACAGAATCAAGGCTAATGGTCAAGGCTTCTGCTTACCAAATTCACAGATGACTGTAAACTGGGAGCTATTATGATTTCCCTCAAAACACCAACTTCTTGCGACAGGGTTTAACACAGAAATTGACTGGTGCCAACGCCATGGCCTAAAACCCATTGCCAACAAATACATTATAATGCCCTTTTGGTAAACTGCCAACTGAAGCTATTTACTGCAATGAACAAACACCCCTAAGAGGTGATCCATTAGAAAGGGATCTGGGAAAATACATAGACAGTAATCTGGCCTTTGATCCACATGTAACTAAGATAGTAAGAAAATAACTTTAAGTTGCCCAACTTACAAGTAAGGGTATGTCATCCAGATCCAAGGAAGTTATAGTAACATTCTATTCAGCTCTCTTCACACTTGTCAGTTAGTATAATTCTCTCTTTGGTATGTACCTAACCAGGCACTTGCAACAGCTGAAATGCCCACAAAGGTTTCTCACCAGGAGAATTTATGGCATGAATACTCTGTCCTACACTGATCATCTAAAGTCTCTCTCTCTCTTTCTGTATTCAGTCTCCTACAGTTATGCTATGCATTGATCTTTGTCTGATTTACAGGGCTTCCTCAGACCTAGCCCTGAATTGATCTGTTGCACATGTGTAAAACAAAAAACACCAGAAACACTAGATTCAGGAATCTAAGCTTCACTTAATGAGATCAGGACACACTAAAGAGACAGATATGTGTCCCAAAGGATCCCTGCACTATGAAATAGGCTCCCTATCCATGTAAAACGGAATACATTCCTGACCCAAAACAAATTAAAGATTGACAATGGGATGGAAAACTCTAAATTTATCCCTGATCTGGCCCCCATTTCCTTTATGGACAGAGGCCATCAATAAGAAAAATATTATCCTAACTAACAGCCCTCCCATCTACAAATTCCTTAGTTACCTTCCTACTAACATGCCCACTATATAGACACTCATGATACTCGTGATTCAAATGGGTTTGGAGTTTGTGGCTAGACTTGTAAGGAACATAGTGGTCATTAGCCAAGAAACAACCTTTGAACCCATGAATAGCATGACTTTATTTTCATTTCTATTATTTCTATTTCTATTTTTATGTTTGAATTTATCAAAATTGGTTTGCTGGTACCCTCCAGATACTCATTATGTGTCATACCTCTGAACCATGATGAATTTCTTGGTATTTACTGGTTTTCAGTGCAAAATAATGGGGTGCCACAAATTCCCTAGTGGCTACTTTAATTCCCGAATTTCCCAGGGTTTTTTTCAATTTTTTTTGGGTGGAGAATTTGTTACTGACGTCATGCAGGGGAATGCAGGATGACGTCAGCATCATAAGGCTGGCTGCCAACCTGTGAGAATTTGGCTGAGGGCTGGAGGGGATGTGCAATCTATCTTTTTCAGTATGGTAACATGGTTCCAGCAGTCAGCAGATCAGGGTCAACAAATGGAGGTGTTACAGAGCTGTGTAGAAGTTGACTCTCTCGAGTCTGGAGCAGGCAACTGTTTTTTGTTTAAATTTAAATTAATTAGTGCAACTGAATCATTCGTTAATTAAGTGCAGCAGTCGACCTGCAGAGTCGGACCGGTCCAAAGGTCTAAGTCTTCTCTTCTTAATCAGTGACAGAGTGGTATTGTACACTACAGAGAAGAAATGAAAGAAATTATATTGACTACTTGCAGTTCTTCCTGGTCCGTCAGGTAAAGAAAAAAAAAAGAAAAACGTGACTACTACTAGATAATAAAATAATCGTTAATCATACATATATAAGGTAGCTCACACTAACTGAGCCATTCATTAATTAAGTGCAGCAGTTAAGCTGCAGAGTCAGACCAGTCCGTGGCATAGTTCTCAATGCAGAAGACAGAGGTGCAAAAGCTACATCATAATGGCAAATATAATGCAGAGCAGATTTAGAAAAACTTCCAGATTAGAATAAGCTGTACTTGCGGGTGTGATATAGTAAGTGTGCTAAGTGCCAAAAGTATTTGAAGGCATCAGAGTTGTTAGATTATTTGTTATACGCCTTTAGTCTATTGGTTACTGATATGTGTTTTGCTGTGTTTAGGTTTAAGGAATGCTGCCTTTATTGTAGCATTTGCACTGGTTGAGGAAGTGGGCTTTTTAGCTTTTTTCAAAATGTTGGATAGGATGTTGAGGCACCTGTGTCAACCTTCTGTCTCCAAAATGAGGAATGCTACTCTACCTCTCATAATGTGAAACAAATGTGCAAATGTGGAAAACTTAGTAACAGCTTACTTGCAACTTCAACTGAGAAGCTCATAGGATAGCTAAAATATAGTATTTTATTATATAATGGTTATTTTAGTGAATTAATATGAGCCAGCCCTATCTACCACGTGTATCAGTTAAAAAATTGCAAACACTGAATGTGTGACAAACCCGTTGAATATACGTGAACTTTTTAAGACCCTTATGCATCTTATGTTGCCTAGAGATGGTTTAAAAATTAATGAACTATAGTGTGAGCCTGAGGAATCAGGAAATGTGACAAAATGAATAAATAAATAAATAACAAATAAAGCATTTCCTAGGGTATAGCATGACTGGATAAACTGATGCTGAAATTCACATTTTCATTGGTGTACCCTCTTGCCAACTATGACTTGCAAGTGTTTCCGTCACAACAGGAAGTAGGATCAATCAGCTAAAATGATGAAATGCTAACACATTACTGGTGACCTTAGTGAGGTGCTGTCTTGTTTTATGGCATTTGTTTCACTTTTTTTTCTTCTGCTTTATTTTTTTGTGCTTTTCTTTCTTTCTTTCTTTCTTGCATACTGTATTTGAATAGTTTATTGCTGTGTCTGTCAGATTCAAGGAATCGGTAGCATATATTTGTGTCTTAGTATGTGTTTGAAGGAGTTCATCAGTAGAATTTTAAAATCAAGCTGGAAACATTTGTACAAATATGCAATTTAGAATGTATTGAAGAATATTTTCTTTTCAAGAATAAGATTTAAAGCAACTTTATAGAGTATGTGTTTGTTTTCTGGTTTACTATGTTCAAGGTTTTCAGAAAATGCTTTTGGGGGTGCCTCTACAGCTTTTGAGATACAGTGTGACTATGTTAGTCTTCTAAGCTGCTTTACATGAAGTCTGCAGAAGAAAGCATAACACTTTGCTTGGATTTGCTAGATATGAACCTGTTAAATGAAGCAGAGTAGTCTTGATTTTGTGCCTTTGCCTTCCTTATTTGGCTTTGTTCAGATTTCTTGCACTTGGAATTTGAGAAGTATGACAACACCACATTCACAAAGATACAAACATGCCACAGCAATCCCATTGACATACACAAAACTACCACCACCACCATTTTTTGCAGGGGCAAGGCCCCTTGTACTGCCATATCTGTGCCACCTCACATCAAGTTTGAGATCATGCAGCGGTGGAAAAAGAACGTTTTCACAATCTCCACTCGACCCTTTCCATTTCTCATAAAATTGTAGTTTTGTTTCCTGGAAAATCACTGGGAGTTGGCAAATCTTTGAGGAGTGAGGACTGCAGAAAATAATGATGGCAGATTGGCAGGCTTTGGCAGCAGATGTAATTTAATTTTCAGACTTAATCCTTCAGAAAATTCATGCTATATAAAGCAAAAGCTGTTATTCTGTCAACATTCTAAGTTTGGAAGAGCAATATTTAAGAAGTGTCACTATTTTTATGCCTTTGTTTTGTCTGTTGTCCTGACCTATTCATCTGTTTTGTCTGCCAGGCAAAGATGGAAAGGATTTTGTGTGGCCAACAAAGTTAGTGGGTCAGATGTACCTTCTCAAAAGTTTTGGAATTTATTATGCACTCTTGCAATATATAAAAGCATTGTTTTTCACATTTCCTAATTATGGTTTTCTGTTTATATGTTTCCCTAAGTATATTTATAGATGCTTTTGTCCTGGTTAATTTTATTTTTATAAAAGAAAATTATATTTTAGTTTTTCACAAGTTCAAAGTTCAAATATTAATATTAATAAAACACTATTCTGTTTTTGTGTTTTAATATGTTGTCTGTTTTTCAGTTTGCATTTAAAAGTTGGTATCCCACTATTCCATTTGAGTGGGACTACATTATTATGCATGCAAATTTTATGTTAATTGGCATGCAGATTTTTGGGCAGTTGTGCCTATTTTTCATGGACCTTTGTCCAGACTTTTTATGATTCCAGGTTGAGAGGTATGTTATGTGTAGATTTACATTTCTAAACAGAAGTCTCCATTTTTTTGAATGTAAACAGGATATTTGGAATGGTAGTTAATGGTTTCAGATGTGTGGCTGGTTTTCTGTAGATATAGGATAACATCAGATACTATGTAATTATGCTGTTCGTTTTATTCATGCATTCATAAAATGTCTCCTGATACTTCTGAGATGAAACTACTCAACATTTTATTTACTGGTAAAGTTAAAATGTGACTTTTACTCTTTGTAGTGCGTCAGTTTTTTTTTTTTCTTTATCAACATGTGTTTGATCTAGCAGTTATCTGTAAGTATCTCTTGGCACTATATAGTGGGATTTTAGTTTTCTGTAATTTTCTTCTAATAATTATATTTATATTCTTCCTTTTGATTTCAGCATCCTCTGTTGCTGTTTTTTTTTTTTTTTTGGACAGCTTGTGGTTTGATTTTCTTACCTGCTCATTTCCAAAATGCTTCTGCTAATCTAACATATATTTCCTTTGTGGTTTAGAACTTTTAGTAATTTTGAATCTAATGATGTTAGCAAATACGTCTGCAGTCCCCCAAGGGCAGACTTATAAGGAAGTCTATACTGCTTCTTAGAGTGGGAATATGACTTTATGTATAATTTGATAAGCAAAATGCAGTTTCCTTATTTTCCTGTTAAACTGATCCAACAGTTTTTGGATGAGACACAAAGATGTAAGTTAAAACAGGAAGAACAAGCTGATTTTTAATATTAACTTTATTCCTAGCTGAACAGGTCATTTTCAAAATTAGTTTTGGTCTTCGAAAATATTCCTTGCTAAGCTTTGTTTATATTTGCCAGTGTTGTATTTCTGATCTTTCGTCTACTCCCATATATTTATATACTCCCTCACGTTCAAGTTCTTTTATATTGCATTGCTCCCCAAACTGATACTTTTCTTTAAGCTTGAGTTTTCCTGTTATATATGCTGATTTTATGCATTTATCAAGGCCAAATGTCATGTTTTTGTCATCTGAAAAGTTTTGACCAACAGTAAGTGTACTTTCAGTTGCTTGTCTGATAGGTTATACAGCCTTGAATCATCCATTAAAAAAAGGCAAAATTGCCATCTGGCAAGGTAGCTTTCTGGAAGTCAATATGTAGCCATAGCCTAATCTGTTAAAAAAAAACAGATTGATTACAGACTAATGGGTGAAGGACAAGGAAAACAACCTGTTACGTCAGTCACCCTGGGATATCAGTCTTTTGATTTTGGTCCCAGGGATGGTAATTTGCCATTGTTCATGACAAAGTAGTTTAGCAATATATAATATTTTATTCAGTTATTTTCTTTTACTGCCTTTCTGTTCTATTGACATAATTTAATTTTTATTTAAATAACTGTAAACTTTGCATCATTTCTGGTATTGTTGAAAAGCAAGTTATTGTTCCATAGTTTACATTTAAGAAAGAGTGTAGTTTTCTCTCTTGCTTACCAAACCAAACTAGTGTTAGCGTGAGATATGCATATAAGAATTTTTATTCAAGGCAAAAACATGGTACAAAGGTATCAATGCCTTTAGCCAGAAACTGAGTACAGCACATGGACCTGGATTTTTCAATTTATGAGACTTTTATAATTTTGTAGATGATACGTTCATACAGAGGTGCAGCTAGGCTACTTGGATACCAGGGTGAGAACCTCATTTGGTCCCCCTCCCTGAAGAACAAAACAAAAGAAAAAGGACTCTAAGCACAACCTGAAGAGAAAAAAAAAAAGAAAACTCAATCAATTTTTCTGAAGGAGATGACAATCCTCAATATCCCTTCCACACTCCCACTGCCCTGTCTCTAAATATGCCAAGTCCAACACTGCAATATAGTTAGAAAGAAAATATTTGAATAAAACTCAACTGGGATCTTGTTAAATGGGGAAACTTAACCCCAATACAACACAATGAATGAAGCAGTACAACCTCTAGATGATAACTTCTATAACACAATGAATAAAGCAATACACTCTCTACATGAGGGGACGCACCTACTTTAATTTTAAGTTTGCCAAGCCCTCGCTTATAAAACAGTGATGGGTATAAGGTAAAATTTCCTCATTCACAGTGCTTCTTGGCCTTACTACATGCACACCTTAATCCAATAAACTGTGACAAAAGTGTTCTTTAACACACATGAGGTGAATCCGCGTAAAGATCTATGTAGCACAGCACTGAGACAGGGGACTGCTGTATGGACTAAAGATTTGTACATATTAACTAATAAGAGTGGTCGGCATTTGTAATGCCTTTACCCACTAGAGCAGGTCCCAAAACACAGAGACTTATGGTTGAAAAAGCAGACTTACATACGTCACGTCTGAGATGGCCATTTCCTGAAATATTTCACTTTCTCTGAGGTATAGTGATGACAAGAGTTAATACATATAAGATCAAGGGAGCCCCCCCCCCCCAGCAAAAAAAAAAAAAATTAAAGAAGAGTGATGTTCAAGATTTGCTCTTCTTCAGGATTTTATAACTTTTTTTTTGTCATGTCAGAACTCATTATTTCGAGTGCTGACATTTCAGTAGGGAGCCAATAAGACTTTGGGATACAGACATATCTCTGAAACACAAATCTTTGAAATCATATATTTTGGAGCACTGTTTCAAAAAAAAAAAAAAAAAAAAAGAGCAATATTTAAAATCTGTCCTGGCTGCCAAGTCACTAAATAATGATATGAATACATTTGTTCATATATTTGAATTTCAGACAACATATCCTTCAGAAAATGCATACTAATGTAAAGCCTATTTTTAGCAACTTCCAATAACTTTTTTAATTTATAAAAGCAATATTTAAAATTTGTCCTGGTCAAAGTCCTTAAATAATGATGGCATACATTTAAGTTTCAGGCATCCATACTTCAGAAAAGTCATGCAAAATGCCAAAACATATTAGGGGGAATTTAATAAAGCCTACATGGACTTATTTGCTGTGTAGGCATAGTGGCATGGTGCTTACATGGAAATAAGCAGATGTGCAATCCAGTAAAGAGAGCTGAGGGGCATGTATGAGTGTGCGAACACAGAAGTGTCCGTAGCATGCAAATCACCTCATAAACAGGTGAAATACATGCAAATGAGGCAGGTAGAGTGATCCACCAAGCAGATAGGCAGTCATGCAGATCCCATGTTGGCGTCCATAATGTACATGGAAAAATTCTGTGTACAGGATGTAAAAATGATACCAGGGGCTGCAAAAGTGTATAGATAGTGGCAGAAATGGCATAGAGAACAGAGTTATGTGCAAAAGTAACCACCGTGTGTCCAAAACCATATGGAAAATAAGGTACATTTTTTTTTAATACCCTGGGTATGTTTGCGTGGCTCGCAGCAGTGCACAAACATGTCGTTATGGAAAATAAAATTAAAAAAAATAATGTAAAAAAACAGAATTTGTGAGTATGTAACAGTAATGCATTACAGGACCTGTGTGGAGTATGTGCAATGTAGGACTGCTGTGGTTCCCAACAAGGCAAGGCCTGAAACCGTGTAGTTACCAGGTACTGTGCACGGATCTGTATGCAAATGAACTGGGGTTACTGAGTAGCACAAATGGGTATCTGTGTCCGCAGATCCCATCCGTGTAGGCACAGAACCACATTGGTGTCCACAGAAGACGTAGCTGACATCAAAATCGGGTATGTCCACAAACTTTTAAGCACATTGGAGTTCAGCTGTGCCTGTTTGCGTGGGGCACCACTCTGTTAAGAAGGTGTGTGTGCCCAGTGATTGCTAAGCTCTATTTACCTTCGGGCACATGTTTCAAGGGGTTTGAGCATGTTTGAGCATGGTTGTCTGGCATGCAGCTGTGCTGAGCGTGCCTTCCATGGGGACATATCTGCTCACTGCTAAGCCTTATTTACCTCTGTGATGCAGGTTTGTGCTGCATGCCACATTGCTTAGCAAGGAAGGCTCTTAAAAAACTGGCTGAGAAAGCCAACAATGTATTAAGTACTGAGGAGCCCTGTATCACTTAAACTAGGGTAATTAAACCCCCTGATGATGTACTTTGCAGATGGAATACATCATAGCTAGCCAATCACACAGGCTACACCTACAGCAGAGCATTACAAAGTATGCATGCACCCAATCTGATTTCCCCCCATATTCCGCGCCATTGGAGTACAGACTTGGGAATTTTAACCTAGAGAATGCTAGGGGCTGCTGCAGATCTGTTACATATGTATGTGCTAGATGCTGAGGTCAATGTAGCTGCTGATGATGCTGACCACAGGCCTAGACTGAAAATGTGAATAGTGTTCAGACCCAGGGTAACCTACCAGGAGCTACATGAGCTGGAGATTGTAGAGTGCTACAGGGTGGACAGAGACATACTACAAGAACTTACTGAGCTCTGCCAACCTCAACTCAGACCCAGAGCCAACAGGGGGGAACCTATCCCAGTGGAAACAAAGGTATGTGTAGCCCTTAGGATACTAGCATAGGTACCTTCCAAAGACCAAATGGGCACATGATGGGGGGTCTCACTAGCATCTGCTTCAAAGATACTCCAACAGTTCCTAGATGCCATGCTACCACATACCAGTGAGCACATTTATTTTCCCCACACCCCTGAGGAGAGGGCCAGCAGTATGTGACTCTTCTAACATGTAACACACTACTGTGAGGTACTGGGTGCTATAGATTGCACTCATGTACACATCAAGGCACCACCCAGTGAAGAGGGTATAATCTATGTCAACCACAAGGGTACCACTCCATCAACTGCCAGGTTGTGTGCAGTGCCCAGGGCATTATCATGAATGTGTATGCTGGCAGCCATGGAGGTTTTCATGACTCCCATATCTGGCACACATTACAGCTGTACCAGATTACCAGATGTTTGCTAGGGGGGACATCCCACATGCCCATTTACTTGGGAAAGCTGGCTGCGCACATGATGACACCCATCAGAAATGCATGTCCACCCACCGAAGAATGCCATAATGAGGCACACATACAACCCAGGAACATCATAGAGCATGTGTTTGTGCTGTTGAAGTCACAGTTCCAGTGCCTTGATATATCTGGTGGAGCGTTGTAGTACTCTCCAGCCACATGTGCACAGATATTCACAATATGTACCATGCTACACAATATGAACCTGAAGAAACAGCTGCAGCAAGATCAGCAAAGGAAAGGGATATGCAGCCACCCACCAGTGCCTAGGTCACCACAGCTGCACCCACAGTGGCACTTGGAGGAGGAACCCCCTGAGGCTGCCCCTGTAGGCAGACATAGACATGCCCAATATGCCCTGGCCTTGGCCAAGAGACAATGCATAGCACATGTGCTGACAACCTAGGACCTAGAGACTGACACCTTACTCCAATTTGTATACATACATATTAGTAAAAATGATGCCAGCCACCCCACACAACCTGTACCTCACCATGTATTGGCTGTGGACTTTGTGCATCAGACAAGGTCAGCCCTGAACTACAGGGCTGTCAACTGCTGCATTCACAAGGTAAGTCAGTCTCATGCAATGGTGAAAACAAGACAATCCTGCTGTACACTATTTATCTTGGTGTTATTGCTATTGCTCCATGTGTAGTTGCAGACCAGTTGTGATAAGTGATTTCTTACAAAACAACTCTGAACCTATGCTTTTTTGCACAACAGACTTTATTAGACATACTTTCATGCAGGTATTCATACCATTTCATGATTTTATTGTAGAACACTTGTACTCATTGATTTCTTGCATAACAGCCCTGTTGCACAACTGACTTTATTAGACATACTTTCATGCAGTTACAGATACTATTTCATGTTTTTATTGCAGAACAGTTTTAATAATTGATTTCTTGTAAAACAGCCCTACTTCCACAGTCATTCCACAACCGACTTTATTAGAGAAACCTTCAATCAGTTACTGGTGTACTTTTATGTTTTTATTGCACAACAGTTGTCATTATGCAGGTATTGCAACACAGCTATAATTCCACAGTTATTGCACTACAAACTTTTATTGCATATAATAGTTTATTACAGTTAATGCTTTAGTCTTCCCTGCTTATAGCACTACAGTTGGCAGTATGCACTTCTTGCAGTACACGCATAAGTCCACATTCATTGCAATATGATCTTTACTGTATATACCTAATCACAGTTAATGCTTTACTCTTTCTTGCTTATTTGACTATAGATAGCAAAATACATCTGTATTCACCACACTCACAGAGCAACCTGGTCATGTGCCCAGCATATGCTTTAATGCTGTAAGCCCTCTCCTCTGCAGCGATTGGTCAAGAAGCACACCATTATGCATACCAGTTTAGCACACATTCAAGATTAGATATTGGTGAAACACAGGTAATGGTACTTACATACATGTGGGACTTTCCCAACCCAGAATTCTTGGACTCAGGTGTACAAGAGAGACCCATTCCATATTTTCAGGTCATTATGGTGGTGGCAACACTGCTCACCTGTGTGGGGGATACCAGTTGCCCTGGTGAGGTCCCTTGCCAGCTGGAGCCAGGCCTTGGCCTTGCAGTCTGAGCCCTGGTAACCTCCCTGCATCAGCTGGCCTTCATGTTTTTTTACATGGAGTCCAACCATGACCCTGGACTCCTGACTGTCCCAACACTGTGCCCCAAAACCCAAACCCTATCCAGTAACTGCCATTGTATCCTTCACAGTCAGACCTCCAACAGATTATGCTGTATTCCCACCTATTGGGCTTAATATAGCCCATTTTCCCACCCTTATTCACCATTGTGCGATATTTAAAATTGCAGTGTCACTTAGCACCATGCAAAAAAGCACAGCTCAGCTGAGCATTGCAAAAACCCATCTGCTTAGCACTGCTTAGCAGTGTACAAACCAGCCAAGTGATGCCAAGCAGTGCATAAACATTAGCCTTTGTTCTTTGTTTATGCAGTACTTAGCTCGTCTTAATAGGTCTTAGCAGAACTTAGCTGAGTGCAGCAGACCAGTATTTAAAAATAATTTGCATAACTGTATTTCCAATAAAAATGCTAATTTGTTTTTCCATGTATTCAAATCCTGCACCTACTGCACATGAGGCTGTAACTCTAACCACTTAGCTATGTGGATGTGTGAAATGTTGCTATACCTTTACATATACCTCTGAGTTACCTTTAAGCAGTGCTGAGCACAGCGCCGTGCCTTGCAAACCCATTCAGCTATGCTTAAACTTGACTTTTACATAGATAATTAAATACATCCTTTTTTTATTTTTAGATGTCTGGTGTCTCGGTGCCGCTTAGCACTGCTGTGCTCTGCGCCATGCAAACATGATTTTTATAAAAAAATTAAATAATTACATTGTGTGTTACTCATCTGCGGACACAGTTAGCACCACACTCCCTACACTGATTCAATAACCCTGTCCCGTGGCTCTCTCTTGGCAACATGTCATGATTAATATGCATGGTGCACTGCTGAGGGGGAACTGTATACACAAACATGGTAACATTCCATGTGGGCTCTACACTATGGCTACATGGGTTTTATTAAATCTAGGGAATTAATTATTCTAGCAACTTTGTAAGTTTATAAGAGCATTTATACTTTGTCTCCAGTGCCTGTCATCTTCAAGTCACTAAATAAAGGCATACATTTGGAGCTTCAGTTTACAACTTCAAGTCATATCCTTTCTTCAGAAAATGGATGTTTCCATCAACTTTCTAAGATGATAAGAAAGAGCAATGTTAAAGCAAAGAATATTTAAACTTTGCCCTGATTGTCTTCCCCCATCTATTCCCCATTGTTTTTAATATTTGTCCAGATTCCTCATGCTTAGAGTCAACTACTACTACTGTATAGGTCAAGAACAGTATGAGGTCATCTTGTCTTAAGGATGTCAGTGCTAAATAATCTAATCAAATTTCTTTCCTCTTTGTACAATCCTTAGATGGTTAATGATCAGCTTATATATATGCTCTCTTTATAATCAGTAAATTATTGCTCAGTTTGCCAAATGAAGTAAAATAATCAGACAGGTGAATGAACATTTTTTTGCTCCTTTATCTAACTTGTTCTTAATATGTCAAATGAGATGAGCACATTGTCAATCACACACTACCACGCAAGCATGGCAGCAACTTAAGACACTAACCTTATCTGTTTGGCTACAACTAGCTACACTGAGCAATAAAAATGGTACACCACTGTAGCAGTTATAACTGAAGCCACACAGAATTTGATTGTCCTGTGTGGTTCTTAGCTTAGTGCTTTCTGTGTGGAGTCTGCACAAGCCGTGTATATGTTTTTTCCTGGTGTTATAGTTTCCTTCTTCATCTCAAAGATTCCCTGTAGGTGAATATGTAAGCTTCAAATGTAGTCTATGTGTATGTGAAGTTAGAGCATGTGTGTGTGTGTGTGTGTGTGTGTGTGTGTGTGTGTGTGTGTGTGTGTGTGTGTGTGTGTGTGTGTGTGTGTGTGTGTGTTTAAAGGTGAAGTGAATATGTGTGTGCATCCTTTGATAGCTTGGCATCCTACTCAGAATCAACTTTCTGCCTTGCATGCATTGGAAAATGTCTGCTCCACATGAAGATGAAAGTACGGTAAATAAAAAATATTCTTTGCTACAGATTGTGGTAGGCAACTCATAACCTAAGTCAGACAGTTGGGCACATTTTTTACAATCCAGCACAAGCGTTTAATAAGACTGTAAACTAAAACATTCACAATGAATAAAGGAAAACCAAAACCAAGCTTACGTATCTTAAGCAGGCCAAATCCCCCTCTCCCAAATCCAATGAAGAAAGGGGTAAGAAACCAGTATGACTGGCCCTTCTGGCTAACATCTTAGCCATTTAATCCCAACTTCCAACACAACACAAATTGTATATTTTCTCTGGAATAGGAAGCAGAAGGTAAGAGCTGCCTATAAGGCCTGGATATTATTTTTATTTATTTTTCTTGTTACCTGTCTCTAACCTGGTAAGCTCATTGTATCAAGTGCCACGCTGTATAGGTAACATGGGGACAATATGTAATTATAAATAATTGTATGTACTAACTGCCAGCCATTTTTGCTAGCTGCTTATTCCTAAAATAGTGAGTCATCATATCATCATAAGTTTAGATGTTTTTTCTTTGCAAATAATATCCTTTCCCTTTGTGAGTCTGAGCTACAACATAAAGTATATAGTATGCTGACATTTGTACATACCAAGGAGACATGCCTTAATATGCACACCTAAGTTCTCTGCTGCTATGTGGTGGTACCTGGGTTACTTAATGTTGGAAAGCCTTTTCTATCAGTCTTTGGCTTTCCAATTTTCCAGGCCCTTTCCAAGTTTTTCATTTTGGTGAGCAAGCCATTATGCCAAGTCATACCAACAAGGGAGCCGGCAGGATTTTTTGCATGGGGGGTGCAAACCCAGAGCCTGGCCCACACACCCCCACCCCCTCTGCCCATGAAGCCCCACCCATGCAGCCATTCCAATGTCCCATTACTTGGCTATTTCTCCCCATTTGTCATAGACACTGTTCAAATCTCTCAGTGTGCATACTGTTTTATGCTTTACTTCTACAATGATTACAGATATTTGGATTTCATTTACAACTTTTATTTCAAATTTTACAGCACAAACACTGATAGACATTTACTAAACCTAAACAAAGCAATAGTCTTACAATGAAAACAGACTTAGCATTAAAACTTTACCTTTGAAACCCACATTCACTGAAACAGCATTGAAACCCACATTCAAAGAAAACATATCTTGTCAGTGGCAGGGTAAGTTTACCTTTGGGCTGTTTTCAAATCATAGGCTCCTTGCACACATTTTTAGAACCATGCAAAAGTTATTTGATTCACATTACTGACTGTATTAATTATATTATATAATAATTGAATTATATCCTTTGTATAATACAGCACCACTTGTTAGAGTGTGTGTTAAATTTATAGTTCTAAACATTTTTCCTTTAAGCAATGAAACAAATCATATGAACCAATAATGACAACCTGCTCAATTCAGAACACTTCAACCATAAAGGGCCACTCAAAATTCTGTCATACAGTCCACCAATATCAATCAATATGCAAAATCTCTGCAGAAGTAAAAGTCATCTGAATAATTCCACATTGAAGAGATCTGAAACCAATGAAGAGGTTGTTGCTAGAAAACTTTATATTTCAATGCTTCATTTACAAATTCAGTGCCTGTTGCCCTTGAAGAATAAATTGCCTATGTTACATTAAAAGAAATGATAATCTGGTACATTGCAATAGGGAATGGGTGGCAAGCTGAAAAACAGGTTCATAGTTATTAGGTGTCTCATCCAAAGGAGGACATGCTAAGAACTGCAGTACCATACCCCCTTAAAATACAAATGTACATGCTGTAGGAATAGAACCTACAGCCCTTTGCATCAAGATGCAAGTATGCTACCTGCTGTGCTAACACTGCTTTAAAATTATATACCACAATAATGATACCATTTGCTAAACAAAACAGCTGCACATTTTAAGCAGACTTAGCATGAGCAGCAGTAACCTTTGCTTCCCTTGAAGCTCACAATTCCTTGAAAATACACATGAAAATAAATTCCATCTGTTAGATCTAACTAGGGCATCTCTCTCTCTCTCTCTCTCTCTCTCTCTCTGACTCTGTCTGTCTGTCTGTCTTTCTCTCTCTCTCTCTCTCTGACACACACACACACACACTCACACACACCTCACCTTCTTAGTGCAAGAAATCTGGACAAAGCCTAAAATAAACAGGGACAGATTATAAATATTACTTTCATGAGCTTATAAAATTGCTAGAATAACAGGGTTTGTGTTGGTATGCATTTTTCTAAAGGATATGATGTCTAAAACTATTTAGCAACTTCAATCCTTTTTAGGAAGAATATGGGGGGGAACATCTGGACATGCTGCAAAAACCTGGACAGCTAAGGGGTATGCTACCCCCTTAGAGGATTTTGTCAAACTGTCCTCCTTTCCACATATTTTTACAATGTTTACTCATTCCAGCCTTGACAATGTACATAAATAGATTTTGTCAAAGTTACAACTTTAAACTCTGTGTGAACTTGGTGTTTGTTTGTTTGTGTTTTGACAGAAGGGTGTAAGGGAACTCATGGCTATATATATATAGTTGAATCTCTCTGTATTGAAGTGCTCCTTACCATGATGCTGCTTTAATAAATAGTGTGTTTGCATTCAGAAACTTTTACAGTTTTTATACTGAATTTTATAGCTACATGAATTAGAAAATAACCAATTTCCTTTTCAGAGCCTAAGCTAAAAAGTCCACTCCTTACAAGTACTCCTTCCCCTGGAAAACATCTATATATGCATCATCACAGAGACCTAGTTCAAGACTGATGACAGCACTCCTTTAATGCAGGATTTCAATACCTGACACAAGTTCAGGCCTACCACCTTAGATGAAAAGGTGATGGTGTCTACATATTCTTAAAGAACAATTCATCTCCAGACTTGCTAGGTGAGATAATGACATGGAATTCCTCTACATCCAACTTAGCATTAACAAAACTCCTTACTGTGTCATACCAAACTATAGATCCCCTCTATGTATCCCATCAGTCCATATCTCCTACCTAATATGGTGTCCCTATGCATTAAACCAACACCATTATTCTAGGAGACTTCAATCAACTACTTCTCCATTAACTGGGAAACTTGTATATCCTTGAGTATGTATTCCTAGACAGTTCTGGATTTCATCAATACAGGATATCTGGATCAGTTAGTCTGTACCCAAACAAGAGTGATAAAATCCTGGACTTGGTCCTTAACAGTATGGGACAACTTTGGTGTCCACCAACTGCCACTTTCTCCCTGGTTAAACTGGACCACAAATCAGTCACATTCATTAGAAGACTGAAGACCAAAGCATCTTCCAATACCTCTGTTTTCAGAGATTATGCTAAGGTTAATCTACTAAAACTAAGTGATGGCCTGAATTATGTGGAATCCTTTACTGTCAAATCCTATGCACATGTAAATAGCTGCATAGACACATCTATCCCCCTCTGAAATAACTAGAAAGCCACATTTAAGAATAATTCCATTTAGTCTAACCCAAATATAAACAGGTTCTGTAATAAAAGAAAACATATTGCCTGCAAAAATAAATTAAACTCTCAAGATGCTAAAGACACTCTTGCTAAACTTAATAGGGAGCTTGTTACCCTGATCAAATCAATGAAAGCCAGATATGAGGTAAAAAAATAACCAACTAGGTGAAGGGTAACCAGAAAGCTTTCTTTAACTATGTTAGAAACTTCAGAAACAATTTGCAGCACTGCACAGAAGTAATAGTAAATTATTTTAAATTCCAGGAGGGCAGTTATATTTATTTTTTGTAGGAATAAAACAGTCAGCTACTAAATCAAAGATGGGCTAGCTTGACTGAAGCTGAAAGGATCTTGTCTAATTCAGAACCCAGCTAGTGACAAATTGAATTTGCCTAAGTTGGATACACAGACACAAATGCATTCGCCTTTCTACAAAACATGTCTGCAGTCTGTCTTTGCTTATGCTTATTTTTCCAGGACCATGGTAAATGTAACGAAAGCTCGAAAGCTAATGCTAATCCTTCACTTCACTCCAAGTTCCCTTTAAAAACTGTTACTACTAAGCCTTTAAAGACACCGCCCCCTTGCCAAATTACTAACTGGAGGACCAAGCTCAAGGACAGCTTCTTTCTGACTTTAAGATAGCAACACCTTTTATGACAATGCCTTCAGCCCGTATTTTTAATTTATCCTTAACCTTCTGATGTCAATTTTGACACGCTGCAAGAGAAATCCAACTTGCTCCTCTTCCCTAGGCTGCTGCTTGTTGAGTCCAGTGAACTTTCTTCACTTGTAAAACTTATAACTTCCTCCAAAGACCTTAGGATAAACTGCATATGCACACTGCACAGGTTTAAAAAAATATACTAGTAGCAAGGACTCCTGTCATTCTGAGCATTGGTGCAGAAATGGTGTCAATAAACTCAGTGCTTTATCAAGTAACTATCTTTGCAGTAGGTAGACAGGTACTAACCTGCAGATAGGGAAGTCAATATTATAGCAAATTATTGCTCTGCAAGCATCAGTTGCACATTTCTTGGCACGTCCGGAACACTTATTTTCTGCAGTTTACCACCATCTGTCACAAACTAACCACAATGACACAGAAAGCCATGGCCACATTATGTACTTTCCATAGTGCACCACCACCAAGCATTGGGTTTGCACAATGGCTGGCAAAGTGTGTTTGCGCATGTGAGATACACATTTCTACTGCTTTTCTTGTTTGTGTATAGTCAAGCAGTGCACAAATGCCAAGCTCATAGGATAGGATATTACTTTGGGATATATCTGCACAGAGGACTACTGACTTTGATAAGGTATGCTTGCATTTTTCATTAAGAAAAATCTGTGTGTGTATATATATATATATATATATATATATATATATATATGTATATATATTGGTACATATCAAAAGATCGACAACTTAAAATATCGACAGTGACTTCATCGACAACTTAAAACATCGAAAGTGACTTCACCAAGTGAAATAACCGACATCGCAAATCACAAACTTTTACCAGGTAAGGGATGTAAATTCGCTACTCATGCCTACCATGGTTTAGTAAGTGTGGCAGTGTCATGCAACCATGGTAGGCATGAGTAGCGAATTTACATCCCTTACCTGGTAAACGTCCATGATTTGCGATGTCGGTTATTTCACTTGTCGGTGAAGTCACGTTCGATGTTTTAAGTTGTCGACGAAGTCACTTTCGATATTTTAAGTTGTCGATCTTTTGATATGTACCCATATATATATATATATATATATATATATATATATATGTATATATCTGTGTGTGTGTGTGTGTGTGTGTGTGTGTGTGTGTGTGTGTGTGTGTGCATTAGCAAATGCTACTTTTATCTGTATACATTCCTTAGAAGTGTACTGATGCATGGGCATGTTTGTCAGGACATTTTACTTTCTCTGATGCACAGCCCTGTCAACACACGTGCCAATGTTACAGATGCTTTTTTGTGTACACTCTTCTCTTGTTATTTCCATGGAATGTAAATGTGAAGAAACACAATGCACACAACCCATCAAGAGTTGTAATGAAAAGCCCAATAGCAAATAATAAGAACTCTGAAAAAATAAAAACTATGCAAAAGGTATGAAACAAATTTAATGTAGCAATAAAAGCAACAGCAAGACTTTTGAGTTAAAAAAAAAAAACTCTTCTTCAGTACTTAATACAAAAATAAGGTTCATAGATTCCTTTATACATCTCAAAAACAACTCATCCAATAAAAATGCAGCCACAATAAAATAATGCTTTAATCAATTATACAAATGAATGATGTAAGCAAAATATTACACACAAAGAGACCTCTTCTTAAGGACAGGCTTACTACTCAGTGTTTCATTAAGCCCTGGGTATGCATCCACATGAAAATAATGTATCCATTTATATATTCAATATTTTCAGTGTTTAGAACAATATTCCCTCCTCTATGACTATCTTCAATAACTCCCATGACTATAAAGTTAAAACTATGTATATCTTTATGTTCATCTTGCATATTTATAACATGTTTAGCAACAGCATTTCTTTCAGTCCTTCTACATATGTCAGATAAATGAAATGCTATTATTTCCTTTAGCATTCTGCTGGTTTTACAAATATAAAATAATGAACATTTTTCACCAGTCGCTAAACAAACAACATTCTTTATTTTACAAGTAGCAAAGGTCTGAAAGCAAAAATTTATTTTTGTGACTAGATGTATAAATTCAGTATTCTTATTTATATATTTACAAAACTGGCATGCATAACATGGAGCTGTACCTTTAGTGATCAGCTTACACTTAGATTGTGTCTCTAAATCCTTAAAACATAGGTATTGCCTCAAATTACTACATTTCTTATATGCAAAGCAAGGTTGTATGCCTACACTTTCCTTAATACTATCTGATGCACAAAGTATAGAATAATTTTGTTTAATAATATTTTTGATCTTATTTGTATGTGTATTATATTTCACACAATACCTGGATCTAAGTTGGGTATTAGTAGATGAATTGCTAAGTATTTAGTCATTCACTGGTTCTGAAAAAAAGGTCTAGCTACTTCTCTCCTCTGATTAATAACTTTCTGTTTGTTCACATCTAACATTTGTGGATACTATAGAGACTAAGATTTGTAGAAAGACACCAAGCCCTTCTCACACTTATAAAGGCATTGTTCCTAGCCAATTTCTAAGAGTTAACAGATTGAATACTGATATAAAGGAATGTCTTAAACAAATTAATGAAATGCAATTAGAATATTGTGAAATGGGGATAGAATCTAGCCACAGAAGCCACAGGCAACCATAAATTCCTTTTTAGTTATATGGGAAAAATAAGAATTAACATTCAACATTGTTTCGCGCTTATTCACAATGGTATCAACGGCACATATTCAGTATATGCCACTAACATGTTGACTATTAAATGTAGTGCCATCTTCACTCGTGTCATCTATTCCAAACCTACCTATCGCAGATGGAATTCCGCCACCAATAATCACAAGAAACAATGTACTGAAAGTACTCTGCAAAGCAAAGAATACTATGTCCACTGAGCTGAACGACATACCGGTTTTTCTAATTAATATCTCTAAGCAAGCATTGGTTGATCCTCTCCTCAAACTCTCCATCCTTAGCCAGTCAACTGAATTTCTCTTACAACAGTTTTAATATGACTCCACAAGAGTGGCCCTACCTCACACTCAAGGAATCACAGAACCATTTATTTTATTTATTTAACATTTGTTGACCTGGGTAGTCTCACTAGGCCAGTGTCCTCTTTTCAGCCCCAAAGTGGTACTGCTTTTACTAGGTCAAATTATGATAGGGCCTCATGGAGTATTCTTTAAACTTTTTGATAGGCACCATGAGATCTTTTGCATTCACCAGAACTACCACCAACTAAATCAGATGAGACGTCAGTTTATTGTCTATACTGAAGGACAGCACACTCAGGAGTGCAACACCCTTATGGTGGTGCACTATAATGGAAGTAATCCAGTCACCTACAGTGGGAATATGACATACAGCTTTCTGGTCTTCCAGTACCAAAGGACAGTATCCACTGTTGGATACTGATATCACTAACAGACTGATCAGTCAATCAAGTCTTAAATGCAGAGCCATGAAATGTATCATCAGACACGACCTTCTGCAGTTTGGCTTTGTCAGGGGTCAATCCTATCAAAAGAATCTTCAAACCTTTTTCTAGAGGGATACTCAGTCTGTTAATTGTGGACAAGCTGTCCACACAAAGTACTTTGACTTTGCTAAGGCATTTGGTATCATACCACATGCAAATATAATAAGCAAGTTAAATGAACTCCAAATTGGACTATATATGGCTAGGTGGATAGCCAACTGGCTTAGAGATAGGACTCACACTGTAAGAATTGCATGACCATTCACTGAGAACATGAAGTTGACCAGTGAAGTTTTGAAGGGATCGGTTCAGTGACCTCTACTGTATGGTATCTGCTTCTCCAATCTCCAATCAAATAAAGATCTTAGTTTAAAAAAAATTACAGATGATTGTAAACTAGGAGTTGTCATCAAGTCCCCCCTCTGACATACATGCACTACACTGGAGCTTGTCCTTGTCAATAGCTGGTGTACTAAAAATGAAATGCTCAATACCAAGAAGTGCAACATTGTTCGGGAGATTGGTTCAGTAACTGAGCTAAGAATGCTAGAGACCTGTAAGGCAGCAGCAGAATTAACAGAAGAGGACAGTTCTGGTGGCTAAAAAGAGAAGGATTCCCCAATGTGTGTAGAGTGGCTCCTCAAAAGAATGGAGGTGTAAGGAATGGGTTGTTTGCACTAAAGATACAAGCCAATCATTTGCACCCTTAGCCCTAATCCCACAATTAAAAGACAGTCTTCTTAATGTAATGGATTTCAGACATATATCTCTCATAAATTTGAACCTTTTATTTATTGACTTTTTTGCATAAATCTTGGTGACTGTGTTAGATAAGCTTCTATGAACACTTGTTCATGAGAGACAGAAGGGATTTGTAGATATGTAGAAAGATGAGAAGTCCTTGACAATTGGTGGAGCCTTGCAAGATTTATGGCAAAATATGCTCAGCATACCAACAAACCAGGTAACATGATATCTGACATTACCAAAGCTTTTAACACATAGAGCTGGGATTTCCTTTTTAAAGTCATGGAATATAGGAACTTTGAAAGTACATTTATTACCTAGGCCCAACAATTGGTAAATGGTGGCATGTAAGAAATTGACAGACTCAGTAGTGGCATTTACCAGGAATGTCCCCTCTCTCCTGGCCTTTGTCTGCTAGTCATGGGTAAATTTACATCGCAGACTAATGTCTTTTTCCATGATGAAAAAGTGACAACAGGAGTTGAAAGCTTATATTTACAGATGACTGCATATCATTCAATAACAATTTACTCAAATTATTAGGGTTGAGTAGTAGCAATATTTAAATCTTTTTTGGGGAGGAAGGGATCTTGGGACTAGAGTAAGTCAGCAATTATCAGATATGGAAAGAACACGAATTACTAGAGTGAAACACCTACCTGTCATTTGTACATTCGTCCCTGAACTCCAGTCGAAACGTCTTCTTCTGTTATTCAAAATTCACATGGGCACAGAAGATGAAGACATAAAGCATCAGTTGCACAGATGGGTGTTCTTAAAGTAGAATGCCCTAAAAAAAAAAAAAAAAAACGTTTAATTAAAAAAAAAAAAGAATAATCTAAGCTAGCCGATGAACCTGCCTTCGGGTGCCCTTGCGTACCAACCTTCCCTAAGCAACTTATAGTAATGGTTGTCCCAATTCTCAAGCTTGGGTCATTCTTGCACAGTTAGGACCTCAGCTGAAGTACCATAGACATGGTTATATGCTTCTCATTTTTTTTCCTAAGAACAAGGAAGATTCTGAAACTCTGGATATCACAAAAAGTAGGACATTATTATCAGGCAGGCACTGGGTAGCACTCAATTCTTCCTTTTTGCTTAGGATTAAATTTATTTATTTATTTACTTTTACCTGCTTAGGAGTGAGTATGTGACTCATCCAACCATTTCCTTCATCATTACATACTCCTCTTCTCTTGACAGTGTTTTTTTTTTAATAAAAGGAATTACTGCTGTCTGTTGTGTTGCGCGTGACAATTATAAAGCTCCATTAAGTGCCTTCACTTCACTAACCCACCCACTCCATCCAGCAACCCAATCAGAGAAGCCTTTGGGTAGTGCCTAAGGCTCATCCTCTACTTAAAATGTATGGATGAGTAGAGTGACATCTAAGATAATATTAAAATGGGGATGGAAGCATTTACAATCAAAAGAGGGCTACTAAACTAATTGGAGCAGTGCAGAGGATACATGTATATTTACACAAGGTAGAAAACACAAATAAAATAATTAGCTCCTGCAGGGACTGCCTCTTTCACCCTACTCTTCCTATGCTACTAGGATCATAGGTAGTTATCTGCCCATGCTTACCCCAAATTTACCAAAGTATTGATGACATGTCAATATCCCAAGGAATCGTATGATTACAATATAGACTTGTACACATAAAGTGCTCATAAGCTGCCCCTATCCATTAGGGACATAGGTTCCAAACATGGGCTAAATTTGTGATTTTATATCTACTGGTCCAAGTTACATTTGAATAGGTCTAGGAATGAGCTTTGCTTCACATGAATGGGAAGCCTGTTTTAGAGAAGGGATACTCTCTAAGGCACATACTTATCCCACCAACATGCCTTGTTTATGTCACAGATGAGATTTAGGTCTTTAGAATGAGTAGTTCTGATGCTGTTGGTTTTGCAAATGTGTACCATATCCATCAGCATGGGATCAATGATGCCTTGTAGGCTAGGCATAGATCACCATGGAGCAGTCTGTAGGAGACTGAGTACAGGAACAGGGCTTTGAGATTGTCGGCATAGGACTTGTTGCATACTCCCTGTAATCTTCTTGTGAAGAATCTCTGAGATGTCTAAAGCTATTTCAAGTGCCTGGTCAGATACATGCCATAGGGTACATTGTGTACTCAATTATTGGTCAGAAAAGACCCAAGTACAGTGGAACAATGACCTTCTTGGACATGCATGCTATGCATTTATTTATAAGTTGTGCAACATAGAATGATTTTATCACCATAGTAGATATGTGGTGGTGAAAAGTCAGGCCTCTGTCATAGGTTCATAGGTAGGTACTAGGCTATCGGCCCTGGAGCCTATACAAGCCCAGCCAAAAAGGTACCCTGGCTTTTGCCACCCAAAAAAATTATTTTCCTGTGCCACTGTCAAGCAGAGCCACAGAGGTGATCCCGGGGTGAATTTCCTATTTCCCATTCAATCATCAAGATTTTTCTTGAAGAGTGCTAATAAGGAGCTTTGTTTGATATAGATAGGTAGTTTATTCCAGGGTATGGGAAGTCTCTGGGACAGGAATCTATCCCTCTGGCATGTTCTGTTTATTGTGGTGACAAGGTTTAGGTCTCTAGACAGTGTGGCTCGGAGGGACTGGGATTTATTTAAGTGGAGCATGTCCATCAGCTCTGGGTTTGACATAGCTTTGTATGTTAGGCAGAGATCACCACTGAGTAGGCGATATGCGAACGAGTCAAGCTGGAGTTTTTTGAGACAGTCTGCGCAGGGCATCTGTTTGAGGCAGGTAATTCTCTTTGTGAGGTATTTCTGCGGCCTTTCCAGTTGTTGTAGATGTCTTGTGAGGTACATACCAAAAGGGGCGTTGTACTCTATAATGGGTCTAATGAGTGATGAGTAGAGGGGAACAATGACCTCTTTTTTTCTGGATGAGAAACCTTTTGTGATGAGGTGTGCCACATAGAAGGATTTCCTGACTACTGTGGCGATGTGATTATTAAAGGAGAGACTACTGTCCACCTGTGTCCCAAGGTCTCTTTTCACACTGTCGGTGTTAAGTATACTACCATCTATGTTGCAGATCATGGGTACAGAGTTTTTACCAAAGGGGAAGACAATGCAATTTTTGGCATTGAGCTTGAGGCCATGGCTTTGACACCAGGCATCTGTCTCAGTGAGGCCCTTTTGTAGGATGTCCACATCAGCAGGAGTTTTGATTATGGCTCCTAGTTTGCAGTCATCTGTGAATTCTTTAGCCAAAGATCTTCTGTGTTAGCCTGTACTTCAGAGAAGTAGATACCAAACAGGAGAGGACCCAGGACTGAACCCTGTGTTACTCCACTTGTCACTGGTCTGAAGTCGGATTTGGAGTCTGCTACTTTCACAGTGTGGGTTCTGTCAGTGAGCCAGTTGGCAACCCATCTTGTGACATAGGGATTTATGCCTAGTTTAGTGAGTTTATCTATAATTCCATAGTAGGGGATGGTGTCGAAAGCCTTGGCAAGATCTAGATAGGCTGTGTGAACCACCTTACCCTTGTGTATGGCTTTGGTGACTGCTTCAAAGAGGTCTATCGGGTTTAGGAGACATGATCTGCCTTTTACAAACCCGAACTGGCTGGGGTCCAGAGTTTAGAGATTACCAGTGTCTTTGTTTATAATTTCCATGGTGATACATTCCATGGCCTTGCAGACCAGGCTCATCAGGCTAATGGGGGGTAGTTCCCGGGGTCCGTGGTGGCTCCCCTCTTGTGGAGTGGGATAACCATCACTGTGCGCCATTCAGCAGGCACAAATCCTGAGGTGAGGCTATTATTGAACATGGTACTTAGGTGGGGTGCCTGTTTATTCTGTAGTTCATGTAGAACACAGCCTGGGATGTTGTCTGGTCCCATGGATGCTGTGTTCTTGGCTTTGGAGAGTGTGGTTTTTACCTGTACAGCCATGATTACAGGAACCTTGCATTCTTCCAGTATAGAGATGGGCTCTTTAGGGGATGAGAGGGCGGTAAAGTTAGCACTAAATCTATCTGCCAGGATGTTGGCAATATCAGTTGGGTCTGTATAGTTAGTGCTATTGTGCTGTAACTCAGAGCAGATATGAGTGTTGCCACTGAGATTCTTGACATAGCTATAGAATGCTTTGTGGTTGTCTTTAGAATCAGTGGCAATTTTGTTTTTATAACTAGCTTTGGAGGATTTTATCAGGGATCACAGCTTCTTACTGAGGCTGACCATGGATCTCCTCCACTCATGGGATTTTACTCTCTTTTGCAACAGTTTCTTCCTTCTGTTGTACAGTTTGTTTATGTCAGAGGACCACCAGATTGGCTTCCTTTTTTTGGAGGATAGCGTCTTGGCTCTGTTTAGGATAGCACGATCCATGCACTCATGTAAGTGCTTATAAAGTGCAATTGTGTAGGATTCAGTAGTCGTAACTGTATTGTCCATCTGCATGGGTGTCATAAAGTTCACCACTTCTGTCTTAAGAAGCATAAAGTTGGCTTTGGAGAATTTTTTTACCATGGTTTCCTTAATGGAGGGTGGAGGCAGGATGTGGATATCTAGGGTAATTAGCTTATGGTCAGATCGGACCAATGAGGCATTGACTTCAGGTGTGGAACACCGGTCACTCATGTTGGTAATGACTAGATGTAGGATATTGTTGCCCCTGGTTGGGGTGTGGATAATTTGATCCAGGGCATTGGAGTTTATGAATTCCAGAAAGCGTTGAGCGAAGGAGTTGGTACATAAGTAGTTTTCCCAGTTAATGGTGGGGTAGTTGAAACTGCCCATTATTAGGGTGTTTGTTTGAACCCTAATATTTTCCAGTACATCAAGAAAGAGGAGTGGTAATCCTGGGGCATGATGGGTGATCTGTAGCAAGCTACAATTTGGACTGCAGTTTTTCCCAGAGTGAGTTGCACTTGGATAACCTCAGCTGCATTATGCTAAGCAACTATCTTGGAGGTGTGGATATCCTTAATGAATATGAACACATCTCCACCTTTAGTGTTCTGGTCCAGGTTACATGGCCGAAAAGTGTGATATGATTTATAGCCTGGTAGTGCAGGGGTGCTCTCTGGAGCCTTGAGCCAGGTCTCAGTCACTGCAAAGATATTGATATTCTCCATTTTAAGGAGTGCCTCGAGTGAGTGCATTTTGAGATTTAGACTTCTAGCATTGAGAAGCATCACCCTCAGCTTTTGTTTGCCTGTTCCTGTTACGGTGGTGAATTTGTCATTTGAACCTTGCCTAAAGAGGGCACTATAGGGTTAGCAAGAACCTTAGCCAGTATCTGGAATCCCAGGGGTGACAGGTGTAGGCCATCTCTGGCAAAGCATAGTGGTCTGTCGACCATTTCATCCCAGGCAGACAGATACTGGATCCCTTTAGAATGGCACCAGAAGCTTAGCCAATTGTTGAAGTCAATCATTTTGTCCTTGTACTGCAGCATCCTTCTGGGTGATGGCAGAATGCTACTCATGGCTAGGATCATACCTGGCTGGGCTACAAGTTCGGATAGCTCTTCCATGTCTCTTTTCATGTAGTCCAGCGAGGTATGTCTCAGGTCATTCACACCAACATGGACAATGACAGAGTCATATTTGTACTTGTTGTGGAGTGACCTGAGTGCATGGGTTATTTGGCAGATCCTGGCACCCGACAGGCAACTGACAGCAACCTTCTCCTTGTTTAGCCTGGTGAGTGGGACATCAGTGTGCCTGACTATAGAGTCACCTATGACTAGTGTGTTGGGTACGTTGTTTTGCCTTATTGGCTGTGGTTGAGTGGCACACTGAGTCTGCAGGCTATGTGTCATTTGGGTTGTGTTAGGGGATGGAGGTTGCTTGCGTTTTTGCTTTGGAGGTCTCTGTTGCTTAGACAGATTATTATTGAGAGCCTCCGTGAATGTTTTTGTGTTACTATGTGTGGATTTTGGTGGTGTAGATTTACTGAGACTATGTGATGAATGTGAAGTAGTGCAAGTGTTTACCTTCTCCTCCTGACTGTCAAGTTCAGTCTTGATTGGAGAGAGCTTTACCTCCAGTTTGGCCAGATAAGTGCATCCCTCACAGGTTGTAGTGTTGGGTGGTAGGAGGAAAGGGTTGTCCGTGTACGAGGCAATTTCTACATTGCCCCAAGATGTCCAGATTCATCAGATAGACAGGAGAGAACACTGGGGGCTGACCCTTGGACATGCCTGAATAAAAAACTATTTTCTGCTAGATAAGTGAGGAAAGTGAGTACAAGAGCTGTTTTTCTCTAAGCAAGTGAGGAAAGTAAGTACCAAAACTGTTTTCCTCTAGGTAATGAGGATGGTTGAGTGCTGTAGTAATTAGTAGGTTATTTAGTGCTTACAAGTTCTGAACAAGTGCTGATCATGAATAAGCAAATTCAAGTGCTAAAACTAAGAATCTGTATCTGGACTAAACTAGTTACAGGAAAGGGGGGAAACAAGTGCAAATGTGGGCTTTTAAATCAGAAAGTTGAGAGAGATGGAAAAACTGCCTAAACGGCCAGTAACTACATTTTCTGAGCCAGAACCGCTCCTTATGTGGTAGATAGGTTACCTAGTGCTTACTACTCCCACTGATAAGCTAGAAGGCTTCCCTCCAACACAGAAAGCTTGGGGAGGCTCAGAAGCTTACATACAGTCCTGGATACAGCAAATCTAAATCTGGACTACACTAGTTACAGGAAAGGTATTTTTTTTTTATTTTATTTTTTTTATATATAGATATATACATATATATATATATATATATATATATATATATATATATATATATATATAGAAAAGTAGCTAAAACAGCAGTAAAAACAATTCAAATGCAGTGCAAGCTAGCACACTTCAGTATGTAGCAATGTTAGACCAAACAGTTTAAAAATGCAATTAAATTAAAAATTACTAAAAACAAGTGTAGAAGGAGTCTATTAGGTAGAATGAGGTAAAGAGATGGGACTGGGGGAGTGTCCCAGATCAAATCTACAGTGGGGGCGGGCAACTGCAAAAGCCTCCAAATTTAAACAACAAGACAGGAATAGAGATGGTGGGTATGGGAAAACCAACACCTTCAGCAGAGATCTGAAAAACTATACAGTGAAGCAAAAATAACAGTGCACAGCTATGAAGTCAGCCAGCAATGATATAAAATTAGTCAAACAACAATTACCAGTATACATCTCTGAAGTGCTAGAAAAATATGCTCAGCTCTGTATATCTCCAGATAGTTTGAAGAACACTGTCAGGTCACAGGAAGGCTCCAGCAACGATATGCAGGTTGTTACTAAGAGGGTCTAATTTTATACAAGTAATCCTTGAGATATTCAGATAACACAAAGGATGTAAAACCAGTTATACCAACTTAAGACACAGAGAAATAGGGGGAGAGGGGAAAAACACCTACAGCAGAGATCTGAAAAACTATACAGTGAAGCAAAAATAACAGTGCACAACTCCGAAGTCAGCCAGCAATGATATAAAATTAGTCAAACAACAACTACCAGTACACAACTCTGAAGTGCCAGAAAAATACTCAGCTCTGTATATCTCCATATAGTTTGAAGAGCACTCTGTCAGGACACAGGAAGGCTCCAGCAATGATATGCAGGTTGTTACTAAGAGGGTACATGTCAACATGTATTTCCAGATACCAAACCCACTGTGTCTAATTTTGGGGGTATATTATCAGTGGTTATTTCCAGGGGTGGCCTTCCTTCCAAAGGGTTCTATTATGCATTTTTCAAATTTTTAGATTTAGTCCATGGCTCCGGCACCAGTTGTTTGCCTGAGTTTGGCTGTCTTTAGAGGATTCAATAACCACACCTAGTCAGCAGTCATCTGCAGACATGGTCAGACAGATGCCCATTACATTTGCCTTGACTTCAGAGAAGTCGATGCCAAAAAGGAGAGGCCCTAGCACCGATCCCTGACTGGCCTCTTTGTGGTTGTGGATTGCCCTATTCTACTTTCTTGTGTCCTATCATTGAGTAGAAAATAACCAAGAAGATGGCAAAATCTCTGCAAACACACTCTATTTGTTAAGCACTTTCATCCTTACTGGACTTCATCAGAAATGAAATAAAATGAAAAGCAAGACTTTTAAAACCCATTCAAATTTGTTGCACCCTATAGGGTGCTTTTACAAATGAATTGTCATTCATATTGGATAATCATCAGGTGACATCTGGATTTAGGCCTAATTCTGTAAGTAGATCTACAATGCCAGAGTCAGGTATTGTGTCAAACAACTTAGCTAGGTTGAGATAGACAGTATACATTGTTTTTCCCTTATCCATAACTTCACTGACTTTCTCAAAGAAGTCCATCAGTTTACGCAGGCGTGACCGTACTTTGAAAAAAAGAGAACTGGGTAGAGCTCAGTGTCTGTACACATTCTATGTCATTGTTTATCAAAGCCTTGATAATTTTTTTGTCCATAGTCTTGCATATGAGACTAGTCAGATCCATAGGTCTGCAGTTCCCTGCATTCATGGAAGCCCCCCCCACCACACACACACACACACCTTTGTGTAGATGGATAACCATTACAGTCCTTGATTAATCTGGCAAGAAGCTTGTTTAAAGGCTATGGTTGAATAACTATTCTAGCAGGCCTGACAGGTTACGTTTCATGCTGTTCAGGAGGTATCCGTCAATATCATCAGCACCCATCACTGCATTGTTCTTGGCCATAGAGAGTGCAGTGAGGACCTGTTCCCTAGTGATAGTTGCTGGAGAAATGGTTGTGGTGGTATTTCCTGACATTGTTCTGTCTTTTACTCTTTGCAATATCATATCCCTTACTTTAACACTTCTTGCTCTTTCTTTTACTTTTTAACTATTCAGCCTCTTTCTAATATTCAACAGGATCTTCACAGATTCTTCTCAAAACTGTATTTCTTCTTTTTGGTTGGAGTTACTATTATTGTTGTTTTGGGGGGAACAAGAATGAACAGCTTGCTTTGTACTTTTATCTTTATAATTTTCTTTTCGACTGATAGTTTAATTTATTATTGCAGATGGTGTAAGATAAATCTCATCTTTTTTTGATGGATGTTGTGTAATGCTTTTATCACATCTATCATACAAAGTTTTTGCTAATCTAGTCTCTTTCTATATTCTTTCTTATATTCCTTAAGTAGTGTCACATCTTGTCATAGCTACTTTATAGTTCTCTTAAACTGATGTTTCCATGGTGGATTCCTGCTTATTGCTGTTTTCTTTGCCTGTAACTTTATTATAACAATATATTGCTATTAGTGTGCCTGCACAGTAGTATACTTTTTATTTTGCATTATATGGAACTATCTCAATGGTCCCAGTTACTGTGATCATCTGTTTCATCAATCTTCTAACACTATGGGACTTATACATTCCCAGTATTCTCTTTCTGTCATCTCTCTTAATGTGTCATTGCTATTAAGTCAAGCGGGTCTTTCCTTATATCATTTTCTTCTTGAATTAACACATTATCTTTGCACTCTCTTCACTGCTCCTTCTACTGTGTAATCCTAACTAGACGTTTAACTAATTCTGATGGTGAAGGTTCTAGAAATCTACTTTGTGATGTAAATTTAGTAAGTATGCCATGCTCTGTGTGCTGTACTCATTAAGTTGGAATATTATCTGTATCAGAGTCTCCCCACTAAAGGCTTCACCTTCCGGTTTGTTTGTCACTTCATTTACAATCTGTTGTCTTTTCTTTCCACATCAGTGAATTGTTTACTTCTCAAATATTCCACTTTTGTGATTTGTAAAGATTGCCATATCTTGATGTCTTTTGCCTGTATATCTTGAAGTATCTTTCAAGCTGCTGTGGTCTTATTGTCTGGTATAGGATTCTTTTTTCCATACTTTTTTATGGATTTGATAGCTTCCTTTTTTTTTTCTTTTTCTTTTAGCACTTCCTGCATTATTGTTTTTCTGATGGCCCAATGTTTCTTTTCTTAGTTATTGTTTTGTTCTGATCCATTATATTAATGATCTTAAATTTTTAGCTGTGACTATTGGTAGTTTTTCTGGTGCCAACATTTTTTTACTGTAATTTCTTTCTTGCTGTATATCCTTTGCATGGAAATTGTGTGTTTCAGAAAAATAATCAGAATTAAAATCAGATATACTTTATTAATCCCAAAGGAAATTACTTATGCTACAACTGCACAGATAAATTTAGACATGGCACACATAAACATAGACATCACATAGACCAAAACACATATTAACATAGATTGTTACATAATCAGATTACCAGGAAGCCCGACTACACTGTTATTAATGCACATTAAAAAAAACAGATCGTCCTTAACAGCTCCAACTCTCAGTACCAAGTCCAGTAACCAAAAGCCAACAACACAATCACCATTCCACAACTTCCCGCTGTATTCCCCTCCAGTTCTTGGCTCTAGGACCATCACAAAACACTTATCTGCATGGAAAAAAAAGACATTGCCCAAATTCCAACAATTTACCCACAATGCCAAAGCTGCTACCTGCCACAGTATACACCCCAGGAAACCAGATCCTTCCCGAACTTAGGGATGCACCCCTGGACCTCTTTACAACCACCATTTAACCAGACAAAAAAACCCTAAAAAGGCACCGTCTGAATTCCAACAATTTCACAAAATTCCCGAGATACTACCTGCCTATGTTGTGGATATAGTCATGGATGCCAGACAGTGATGCATCCATGATCCTTCCCCAAACTGAGGGACTCTCCACCTGGACCTTTTTCCACTGAGACTACCATTTCCTGCAGCAAATGGGCATACTGGATCACATCCTGCCTGCCAGTCCAAAAAACATGAAAACATGCCTCCAAACTCTGGTTGCTCATCATCAATCACACTTCCACCTCCAGCAACAGTCTGTAATTGCAAGAACAGACTGCAACAGCAAGAAGAGGCCTCCAAGGAACCCAAAGTCAAAAAAAAAAAAAAAAAAAAACTCTCTCAAGTTTGAGAGGGAGCTTCTTCATGTTACCTAAAAGCCACTTAACACACACTAGCCAATCACACAAATGTTATAGGCTAACAAGAAAAACACTAAAAACACTAAACAGACAGTTTATCTGGATAGAGCAGTTGTTTCATGCTGCAGCAAGGCTCGGGCCTATGCAAAAAAGAAAATATATATATAATTTTTATTGCATTTAACAAAAAAAGTAGTACTTTTTAGTTCACCCTACTATATATAGCCTTCTGCATTATTTTCCCAGTTACATTATCAGACTTCTGTCCCTTCCTATTGTTGGTAAATCTCCCTGTAGTATTCTTTGAATTCCCTGATTAGTTCATCATCTACTAAATATTCTCCAACTCCCTTCATCCTCTGTACCTCTCTCTCTCTCTCTCTCTCTCTATATATATATATATATATATATATATATATATACCTGCTTCTTGTTCTTATATTTCTTGGCTAGTTGTTTCCTCTTGTAGCTTCCCCACTATTTATCAGTTGTCCCACCAGTACCATTGTTGAATTTCTTGCTCCATAATAACTTTAGTCTCCAGTTCCATTTATATTGTTTTTTTTTTATCTGCTCTGCACTGCTTCCCTTCTACTTTTATTTCTTCCATTTTCCATCTGTACCACAACCAGCTCTCCTTCCAGCTCTTCAAGTACACTTCCTTCTTTCTTTCTGTGGTCATCAGTTTTCCCCTGGCAGTGACCTTCATCCGATCCCACCAGTGTTCTTCCAGCTTGTCTTGATCTTTCATATTATCCAATATTTACTTCTTCATTAATCCTTGCAGTGTTTCTTTGTCCTCTGCCTCCTTCGACTTACAGCTATCCCATCTCCAGAATCTTCTCTCTAGTTTCTATTCCTGCATACTTACCTTAAGTCTCACTGCTGGATGCTCTGAAATGTGCCTCTCTTGTATTTGGATCTCTTCCATTATTCCCATTGGGGTTTCCTTTCCTAAAAGCCTGTCTAACCTATTTGCATGTACCAAAATGTTTCTTGTGAAGGTATATTCCCTCTTAGATGGATATTTTTCCCTCCATGTGTTCAGTCACCCTCCATCTTTCTTACTTTGGTTTGGTTCTTGTCTAATCTTTTTATTATATTGTCTTCTTCAAAGCAACCTTTTTCCTGTTCTATGTTGAGAGTGTAGTCATATCTGTCAACTGCACAGATTTTTGTAGACTGTCCAGATTTTTGCCTCATATTTTTCGTCTGTTTTTCATAAAATTGTGGTTTGCTGTGAAATCATAAAAGATTTATGTTAGAAAAAAACTGTTATTCTATCAACTTTCTAAGGTTTTAAGAACATTATTTAAAAATTGTCCCTATTTTTGGGCCTTTGTCCCATTTTTATTTATGACTTTGTCTAGATTTCTTGCTCTAAGACGTTGAGAGGTATGATTGTAGTGCCCCCTATTAACTCTAGTCTATCTTACCACTTTTATCATTTTCTCTTTGGTTGCCTGAACCCTGTATGAAATGTAGTTTCTACTCCCCTCTTTCTACCCCTGCATTGCTGTCCATTTCACCCTTTTGGTAGTTATAACACAGTGTCTTCTGCCTATAAATGATTTTCAGTTTTGCTACTTTTAATAGAAGAGAGTTTCATGTAATTAGGTGTATTTTCTTTGTTGTTTTTGCCCACACCTTTCTGCTTTCCTAGTTGCTGCCATAAAGCATAATCCTGTTTCCAGGGCTAACCTCCAAACTGAACAATGTGCTCTTTGGCAGCTGCCTACACTCAGATCCCTCCTTGACATTTATATCCCCTGGGTCCCTACCTTTTGGCTCTTGCATGTGCATGGGCTTACCCTGGATATGCATCTTGCAAGATTTTCTTTGTTCCCCTCAGGTTGCCCCCACACTAATATAATGACATGTCCATTCCTTTGCTGTAAAATCCTGATCTTATATTACATCTTCTTATATTATAGCATTCCCATTCATTGGTCTCTCCTCCCCACTGTTGTTGATTGGTCTAGTGAACTTCATTTTTTAAATTTATATCTCTTTACTTTCCTGTTTATCTACCGTTGCTCTTTTATTTCACATTTGTCTCTGGATTGTTGTTTCCTTTTTTCTTCTTTCCCCCATATATTCATTTTCATGGTCCTCAGTTGTTTCATTAGCAATTATTTATTTCATTTAATACTTAGACATTAAACTTCTGTATACTGCATTTTATTGTATGTCAATAAGTAGTTACTGAAAAATACATCACTTACCTTTGAGACTTGCTCCTTCACCCTCCCTCACAACTGCATCACCCATCATTGTCCCATAAAATTATTTTGTTCATACAATTGTTTATAATGATTCAGTGTTGTTTTCCCTGGAGCTTGTTTTACAATATTTATTTATTTATTTTTATATTTGTTAACCGGGTTAGTCCGACTGGGCCCAAAGAGCCCTTTTTCAGCGGAGACCCAAGGAGAAAAGCCGTAGGGAAGTAATTAAAAAATAAGAAAAACCTAACAATTCAGATAGAGAAATATACAATACGAATATATATAAGGTGAAGGTACAGTATTTTGAGAATGCAGTAACAATATGCTTGAGAAATTTGATTAGCATTAAGTTATTTACAAGGAATGTAGCAATGCTTAATATAAATAAAATCCGAGTAACATCATGGCATAGTACAACAAAGATGCATTTAATAGCATAGATACTGACTGCAGAGAGAGTAGTATATGTACACAGTTAAGGGAGATACCAGGAAGATGTGTTAATTGAGAGAAGAAGAAAAATTCATTAGGTAATTTCCTGACAAGTACAGATCAATGCATGCTGAAAATTAATTTTTAGTTGCTTTTTAAATTTGCCATTTTTGGTACATTAGTGAAAAGACAATGGAAATTTGTTCCATGAGTATGCAAATGAACGACTAAAGTATTTTTCCAATATTTTTGTTTGGCTTGGTCACCTGCAGAAGGTTTTGTTGTGTGCTTCTGAGGTCAGGATTGGGTGTGTAGTGTGTAATTATGGATGTAATGGCAGGGCAGGAGTTGAAGCTATTTAGGATGCTGTGTGCAGTTTGTAATTGTGATATTTGAAGCATGTGGGGGAGCTCAGGCCATCTTAAGCTTTTCAGGGATATACAATGATGGGGTTTTACAAGAAAAAGTATCTGTTTCATTTAGTACATCCTTCCTGCACTGCCTACAGTCTTTTGCCATTCAGTGTACATTCCTTCTCTTTATTGTTTCTTTTTTCCTGTGGTCATTTTAGTCCTTTTGCAGTTCTGCTTTCCACATCTTTCACTATGCCATCCATCACAAATGCTTCTCTCAAGCTTGTTTAGTCTCTCATTTGTGCAGCAGTTCACATTTGTGTCAACCGAACCATCCAGCACACTATTATCCCATATTCTTAGAGCTTTCTTTTATCTCGCTCTTTGATTCTGCTTCTTTCTCTTTTTTTGTGCCTAAATCTCCTGTAGAAGAGACTTATTGTTCTTCTGCCCATTTTATATATATCTTCCACTTGTTTACCTTCCACTATCTTGTCCTTTTCTCATCTCCTTGTGGTTGTCTTCATGATTTTTTATTTCCTGCTCATCTCTTTTTATGATATATGACTCCTCTGTACTTCTTTGACCTGTCTTCTTCCATGTGAAGTTGCAGCATCTGGCATTGCACGTCCTCCCAGTGTCTCTATGTCACCTCTCCTATGTCTAAAGTTGTTCTCCCATCTCTGTCTCTGGCAGAGACATTTAGCCAGACTGTAATACTTTTGTTTAAACTTTTGAACATCCACCATATTGTGTAGCTTGAATCATTCCTCTTCCTACTTTTGTTTACTGGGAAAGTCCAACTTGGAATGAACCTCTTTCTGTGACGCACATCCACTCGTGCATGAATCATGCCATCCCAAATAGAACCAAGATGCTCTTCTCCAAAAAAAGGAAGCCAATCTGGTGGTCCCCTGCTATAAACAAACTATACAACAGAAGGAAGAAACTGTTGCAGAAAAGAGAAAAATCCCAGGATGCAATAAACTCCCTCACCAGCCTCAGTAAGAAACTGAGATCCCTCATGAAATTCTCAAAAGCTAGTTACGAAATTAAAATTGCCAAATATTCCAAAGACAACCACAAGGCATTCTATGGTTATGTCAAGAATCTAAATGGCAATGTTCAGATCTGCTCTGAGCTACAACAGAATGGCATTAAATATACTGATCCCAAGGATATTGCCAATATCCTGGCAGATCGATTTAGTGCCAACTTCACCCCCCTCTCACCCCCTAAAGGGCCCATCTCAATACCAAAAGATTGCCAAATTCCAATAATCACAGCCACACAGGTAGAAACCGCACTCTTCAAAGCTAAGAATACAGCATCCATGGGACCAGATGACATCCCAGGCTATGTACTACATGAACTACAAAATGAACTGGCACCCCACCTAAGTGTCATGTTTAATCATAGCCTCACCTCAGGCTTCGTGCCCACTGAGTGGCGCACAGCTACAGTTATCCCGTTCCACAAGGGAGGATCCGCCTTGGATCCCAGGAACTACCGTCCCGTCAGTCTGACAAGCCGGATCTGCAAGGGCATGGAATGCATTATCACAGAACTTATAAACAAAGACATTTGCAACCTTCAAACACTGGACCCCACCCAGTTTGGGTTTGTGAAGGGCTGATCTTGTCTCCTGAAGCTGACTGACTTCTTTGAATCGGTCTCCAGAGCTGTGGACGAGGGTAAGGCGGTCCACACAGCCTATCTGGACCTTGCCAAGGCCTTCAACACCATCCCTCACTCTGGAATCATAGATAAACTTACTAAGCTGGGCATAAATCCCTATGTCACTCGATGGGTTGCCAACTGGCTTACTGACAGAATGCAGACTGTAAAAGTAGCCGACTCCAAATCCAGCTCCAGACAAGTGACAAGTGGAGTACCTCAGGGTTCAGTCCTGGGACCACTCTTGTTTGGCATCTACTTCTCTGAAGTACAAGCCAATACTAAGGGACTCTGGCTAACAAAGTTTGCAGATGACTGCAAACTGGGAGCCATTATTGAATCCCCAAATGATGTGGATATTCTATAGAAGGGCCTTACAGAAACAGATGCCTGGTGCCAGAGCCATGGGCTCAAGCTTAATGCCAAGAAATGTATAGTTATCCCCTTTGGAAAAAAACATGTACCCATGAACTACCACATAGGTGGCAGGACACTAAACATTGAAAGTGTGATGAGAGACTTAGGGACACAAGTGGACAGTGGTCTCACTTTCGATAACCACATCGCCACAACAGTCAGGAAATCCTTCTATGTGGCACACCTCATCACTAAGGGCTTTTAATCCAGAAAAAAAAGAGGTAATTGTCCCACTGTACTCATCCCTCATTAGACCCATTATAGAGTACAATGCCCCATTTGGTATAGGTTCATAGGTTCATAGGTTCATACTAGGCTATCTGCCCTAGGGCATTTATAAGCCTAGCCAGAATGTGTTTGGCTTTCGCCACCCATTTTAAATTAATTTTGCTATGCCCTTTTTTGAGGTTAGTATACTGTGCCTCTGTCTAACAGTGACACAGAAGTGATACCCGGGGTAAACCTACAATCTTCCATCCACTCATCAAGATTCCTCTTGAAGAGAGTCAATGAGGGACTCTGCCTAACCTGGACTGGGATTTTATTCCAGAGGGAAGGGAGCCTCTGGGTTATGAATCTGTCCCTCCAGCATGTCCTGTTTATTTCAGTGCTGAGGTTCAAGTCTCTCGAGCGTGTAGATCGATAGGATTTAGATTTTCTGAGGTGCAGCATGTCCATTAATTCCGGGTTGGACATGGCTTTATACGTCAGGCACAGATCGCCTTTGAACAGGCGGTAAGCCACTGAGTAGAGCTGGAGTTTCTTTAACCGGGCAGCATATGGCATCTGTTTGAGCCCTTTGATCCTCTTGGTGAGGTACTTTTGGGGTCTTTCCAGTTGCTGCAGGTGTCTGGTAAGGTACATCCCAAAAGGGGCATTGTACTCAATTATGGGCCTGATGAGGGATGAGTAAAGAGGCACGATGACCTCCCCTGATCTAGATGTGAATCCCTTCATGATTAGGTGGGCTATATAAAATGTTTTTCTAACCACTTTGGCCACGTGGTTGTCAAATGAGAGATTGCTAATGAGAGATTGCTATCAACTTGGGTCCCCAGGTCCCTAATTACTTCTTCTGTACTTAATGGATTACCACCTATGTGGTAATTTGTGGGTACTTTGTTTTTGCCAAAGCGGATGACTATACACTTTTTGGCGTTTAGCTTGAGGCCATGGCTCTGGCACCAGTTGTCTGTTTCTATGAGGCCCTTTTGGAGGATGCTTGTGTCGGCTGGAGAGTCGATTATGGCGCCCAGTATGCAGTCATCTGCGAACTTGGTCAGCCACAGTCCTTCCGTGTTGGCCTGTACCTCCGTGAAATATATACTGAACAAGAGAGGTCCCAGGACTGAGCCTTGCGGGATGCCACTTGTAACTGGTTTGGAGTCTGACATGGCTCCAGCAATTCTAACCATGTGGGTTCTGTCCTTGAGCCAGTTTGTGACCCATCTAGTGACATAGGGGTTTATATTTAAGCTGGTGAGCTTATCTATAATGCCCGAGTAGGGTATTGTATCGAAGGCTTTTGCGAGGTCCAGGTAGGCTGTGTGGACCACCTTCCCCTCGTCAATGGCCTTGGTGACTGTTTCAAAGAAATCAACCAGGTTTAAGAGGCAGGATCTGCCCTTAACAAAGCCGAAATGGGTAGGATCCAGTGTCTGTAGGTCCCCAATATCTTTATTTATGAGGTCCATGATGATCCTTTCCATAGCTTTGCAGACCAAGCTAGTCAGGCTTATGGGGTGATAGTTTCCAGGATCCGTTGAGGCACCACCTTTGTAGAGAGGGACCACAGTTGCTGTACGCCACTCTTTGGGTACATATCCTGTAGTAAGGCTGAGATTGAACAGTAGTTTTATGTTTCTGTTTAGCTCTTCTTGGAGTTCATGTAGGACGCAGCCCGGGACACCGTCTGGTCCCACTGATGCTGTGTTTTTTGCTTTGGAGAGGGCGGCTCTTACCTGAGCATCCGAGATGTCAGGGGGGCAGCACTCTGCTGGGATAGATATTTGCCCTTTTGGTGGGGAGGGGGGGTAGAAGTTTGCGCTAAACCTGTCAGCTAGGATGTTGGCAATGTCTGTGGGTTCAGTGTATTTTTTGTCATTTTGGACTAATTCTGAGCATATCTGGGAATTACCACCCAGGTTCCTAACATAACTAAAGAAAGCCTTGTGATTATCCTTAGTGTCCTGTGCAATTTTTCCCTCAAAGCTGGCCTTAGATGATTTTATGAGTGCCCATAGTTTTTTGCTAATACTGATCAGAGATGCCTTCCCTTTTTGGAATTTTGCTCTATCATTTAGTAGCTTCCTCCTTCTATTGTATAGTTTGTTTATGGCTGGGGTCCACCAGACAGGACGTCTGCCTTTGGAGGATTGGGTCTTGGTTTTATTTGGGATCGCATGATCCATGCATTCCTGAAGGTGTTCATAGAATGCGTTTATAAAGGATTCTGCGGTCTGGGCCATATTTTCCACAGGCCCGGGGGCTTTGAAGGATTCCACCTCGGTTTTGAGGAGTATGAAATTTGCTTTAGAGAAGTTTTTCACTGTGGTTTTCTGGGCAGGGGGTGGTGTCGTGATGTGAATATCCAGTGAGATTAGTTTATGGTCTGATCCTACCAGTGAGGGATACACTTCTGGTCTGGAGCATAGAGTCCCCATGTTGGTGATGATCAGGTCCAGTATGTTTTCCCCTCTTGTGGGAGTGGTAACAAGTTGTTCCATAGCATTTGAGTTTATAAATTCTAGGAACCTTTGGGCTAGGGTGTTGGAGCTAGAGTAATGCTCCCAGTCTATGTTTGGGTAGTTGAAGTCGCCCAATATAATGGTGTTTGGAGAGACCTTCATATTTTCCAGTGTTCTCAGGAAGGCCGAGTGGGGTTCCTGGGTTAGGGAGGGTGGTCTGTAGCAGGCTATAAACTGGAAGGCAGTTTTACCCACTGTTAGTTGCACATGGATAGTGTCTGATACTTCGTGCTGTGCCACCAACCTGGAGGTGTGGGTATCTTTGACGAATATTGATACACCCCCTCCTTTTGTGGGTCGGTCCAAGTTTTGGTGCCGAAAAGCATGGTATGAGGTATAACCTGGTAGTGCTGGGGTGCTCTCGGGAGCCTTGAGTCAGGTTTCTGTTACTGCACAGATATCGATGTTCTCCATGCTAAGGAGAGTTTCGAGTGCGTGCATCCTGAGGTTTAGACTTCTGGCGTTGAGTAGCATTACTCTTAGTTTCTTATCCCTTGTGATACCTATGGAGGTGGGTTTGTCTTTTGAGCCTTGCCTAAAAAAGGCACTATGGGGGTAGCAAGAGCCTTTGCCAATATCCGAAAGCCCAGGGGTGATAGGTGCAAGCCGTCCCTAGCAAAGCATCGTGGCTTGTCGAGCATGTCATCCCAGGCTGACAGGCATTGGATCCCCTTTGAATGACACCAATACTTAAGCCAATTGTTGAAATTGATTATCTTGTCTTCATATTGTGGCATCATTCTTGGTGAGGGTAAGATGCTACTCAAGTTCAGGGTCATACCGGCCTGAGCCACATGCTCAGAGAGCTCCTCTATGTCTCTTTTCATGTAGTCCAGGGAGGTACGTCTCAGGTCATTCACACCAGCATGGACAATGACTGAGTCATATTTTTACTTGCCTTGGAGTGACCTGAGTGCTTGTGTTATGTGGCGGATGCTAGCGCCCGACAGGCAGCTCACCGTGACCTTCTCCTTGTTCAGCCTGGTGAGCGGGACGTCAGTGTGCCTGATGATAGAGTCACCTATTACAAGTGTATCAGGTGTGTTGTTTAGCCTTAAGGGCTGTGACTGTTTGGCACACTGGCTTTGTGAGCTATGTGTTGCACGTGTTTTGTTTTGGGGTAGCGGTTGCTTGGGTGTCTGCTTTGGAGGTCTCTGCTGCTTAGGCAGATTTTTATTTAGAGCCTCCGAGTATGTTTTTGTGTGTTTATGTGTTTGGTCTGCTGTCGTGGTAGGTCTATGTGAGACTGGAATTGTACTGAGCGTGGTTTCCTTCTCCTCCTGACTGGTTATGCCAGTACTGAGATGAGAGAGCTTAGCCTCCAGTTTGGCTATATGGATGCATCTCTCACATGTGTTGGACTTTGTTGGGAGGAGGAGAGGGTTGTCTGTGTACATGAGGCAGTTGTAACATTTCCTCAAGATTCCCAGATTCACCAGCTGGACCGGAGAGAAGATTGACAACTGACCTTTGGACATGTTAGAATAGTATTGGGAATTCCTTTATAATTGAAAAAAAAAGGGCCAATGGGGAACAAGGTACTCAAGAGGACTTTGTGAGAGTGTAGTGCTTTTAATTTTTTAGTGCTTACTTATATAATTGCTTTAGTGAGCAAGTGCCTTTAGTGAGCAAGTGCCAGGTAACTTAAATGCAATGTGTTACAGGTAACTTAAATGCAAAAACGACAAACAGTAACTTTCTTTTAAGTGAAACAAGGAAATGAGTACAGTAAGCAATGCAGATATCACTAGGGATCCACAGAAGCCCTGAAAAGCCGCGTTTTAGGTGGTATTAGCGTTTCAGGGAAATAACAAGCAAACAAACAACAAGCATACAAACAGAGCTAGATTCAGCAGGCCTGGATCTAGTCTATGCTACAGCAAACAAGGTGTACCAATTTCAGTAAGAAACAGTTGAAATATGCAGGCACTATAAGCCTTTAACCAGAAATTCCCAGCTCAGAAGGGCAGAGTCCAGCCTCTCCTCCCACAAGAGTGCAGACCACGAACCTTCTTAATGTAAAATAACTGGCCTGAAGCCCAAGTGCTTAAACCAGAACTAATACACTTTTAGAATAACAGACACTGAGCCCTCAATCAGCATTTCCCAACTTAGAAGGATGTAAGCTACCTGTCCTGCCACCACAGTGCAGGCCACAAACCTTCCTAATGTAAAACAACTGGTCTGAAGCCCAAGTGCAAGTGCTTAATCTAAAAGACTTAGAATGATAGCTACACTTTAATCAAGTTACTACCAAGCAGTAATAAATACAATTGAATACTTTGAAGAATGCCTGGATTAGTGCTCAAGTTATACAAACAAAGCTAGATTCAGCAGGCCTGGATCTAGTCTACGCTACAGCAAACAAGGTGTACCAATTTCAGTAAGAAGCAGTTCATATATGCAGGCACTATAAGCCTTTAACCAGAAATTCCCAGCTCAGAAGGGCAGAGTCCAGCCTCTCCTCCCACAAGAGTGCAGACCACGAACCCTTTTAATGTAAAATAACTGGCCTGAAGCCCAAGTGCTTAAACCAGAATTAATACACTTTTAGAATAACTGACACTGAGCCCTCAATCAGCAGTTCCCAACTTAGAAGGATGTAAGCTACCTGTCCTGCCACTACAGTGCAGACCACAAACCTTCTTAATGTAAAACAACTGGTCTGAAGCCCAAGTGCTTAAACTAAAAGGCTTAGAATGAGTTACACCAAGAAGTAATAAATACAACTGAGTACTTTTAAGATGACGCAAAAGCAAAATAAATTAGGAAGAAACACAAATACAGTAAAAGCAGATAATATATATATTTTTTTTTTTCAGAAAAGTAGCAAAAACAGTAGTAAAAACAATTCACATGCAGTGCAAGCTTGCACACTTGAGTATGTAGCAATATTAGTCCGCACACAGTTTGAAAAAATGTAATTAAATTAAAAAGGACTAAAAGCAAGTGCAGAAAGGGTTTATTAGATAGAATGCGGTAAAGAGATGGGACTTGGGGAGTGTCCTAGATCAAATATTTCACAAGACTTCTGCAACAGCTGGAAAGGCCACAGAAATACCTCACTAAAAGAATCACAGGCCTAAAGCAGATGCCATATGCTGACCGTCTAAAAAAACTCCAGCTATACTCTGTGGCATATTGTCTACTCAGAGGTGATCTCTTCTTAACATACAAGGCCATGTCAAACCCTGAGCTGTTGGGCATGCTCCACTTAAAGAAATCCCAATCCCTTAGAGCCACACACTCCAGGGATCTAAACCTTATCATCACAATGAACAAAACATGCTGGAGGGATAGGTTCCTGACCCAGAGACTCTCCATACTCTGAAATAGACTGCCCATACATGTCAAGCAGAGCTCCTCATTGGCCCTCTTCAAAAGGAACCTTGATGATTGGATGGGAGATAGGAGATTCACCCCGGGGATCATGTCAGTCGCCCTGCTAGAGAGGGGCCCAGAGAAGTAAATATTGTGGGAAGATATTTCCAGGGAATTGTTATGGCTAGGCTTGCATAGGCCTTAGGGTCGATAGCCTAGTGCCAACCTATGAACCTATGAACCAGATTTCAGCAGGGGCCTGGGGAGAAACACTCCAGATGCATATCTTTGTAATGTGGGAGGAAACCGGAGCACCCAGAAGAAACCCACATGAATACAGGGAGGACATGCAGACTCCACACAGAAGGCACCCGAGCCAAGAATTGAACCAGAGAACTTCTTGCTGTGACGCAACAATGCAACCACTGCATCATCTGAATTGCATGATATTTCAACCATGCAGCTGTTCCATTCCCTCTAAGTTCATTTGCTACAGGCCAAATACCTTTCCTTCACATACAGAGTGTCTCTGAGTAAACCTTGACCATCTTTATGAGCATCCTTGCAAATGAGATAACTTTTAAGGCTTTTTACTTGCCTAATTATTTTATTATATTTTTTACAACAAAGGAATAGCCACATATCAAGACATGTCCTGGTCTGCTTTCTGCTGCTGCATGCTGCCACCTCACTCTGTTTATCCTCTCAGTTAGCATTTCTTGATTTCCTGGTATCACAGATCTCTCGTGTAAGAATGGCATTACTAAATGCTCCAGTTCACTTTTGCTCACTCTCTCTCATATTCCAATTATCGCAATGTTACTCTTTGAATGGTTTTCTAGATCATTAATCTTTTTAACCTGTCTTTTTATTTTAGTTCTTGAATTCTGTGAATCTTCTCCTGTAGCTCAGCTTAAATTGTTGTTTTATCTCCCTACAGATCTTGTAACTTGCCTTGTAGCCTTTCAACTTCGGTTTGTTGCTGTTCTATTGTTTGTTTCACAAAGCTCACTTCCTGGCCTACTGTGATTACCTTTCAAAGAAAATGCATAGTTGCTTCTACTGTTTTGCAGATTCAAAGACTCCTTTTGCTTCTACTTATTCATCTTTCTATTTGAGTTGCTTTTTCTCCCTGGGAACACTATTTTTTTCCAAATTTCTGCACGCTCTGTCAAACACTTTGGGCATAAGCAGCCATCTTGTCAGGGCTCTCTAGCGTCCTCCAGTACATAATCTTCAACTGTCCACTTGCTTGTTTCTCTGTGTCTCTTACTTGGCCAATCATTTTTTTATTTTTATTTTTAATTTTATTGGTTATCACTTTTTTCTGTGTCAGTGAGGTCATTCACAGCTTGGCATCGCCCAGTGGAAGGAGAATTTCTAAGGATTGCACCCAGTCCTGGTGCAAGTGCCTTTGAGATACAGGCACTGTTTTATCTGGATACCTTTGCATCCAATATTTTGAGATACAGGTACTTTTTATCTGGATACCTTTGCATCCAATATATTTTTTAAATCTTTAACATGCCTCTTTCATGATATATAAAAGAGAGCTGATATAAATGTTAAAATTGTCTTGAGGAGATTTTGTGAAAACAGGGACCACCATATGAAGGAACTTGCCAAGGACTGAGGCTGAATTAATTTCTAACTATTTTAGGTGTTCACCATAGCTTGAGGATGAAATCAGTTGCAGCAGTTTTATGTTTTCTTTTTCCTTGATGATTTACATCTGTTACACTTAGCAGATGAGGACAAGTTCATCTCCAGCAATGCTGCTCTCCTTTCCCTGCTTGTCACATTGGTCCGCCTTAGTAGATGGAGTACTCCTCTGTTTCTGAGAGTCAATCCCACATAAACTGTATTTATTATATTATAGCCTCATCTCTTATATGAAGTGTTTGACACTGTTTGTCCTTTCCTTTTGACCATTCTCCTCCATGCCTCATGGTGCATCCTCCAGATCCTGCTGTTTCCTCATTGTGGAGTCAGAGTCTAACAATACTAGGTTATTTCGACATAGATAACTTTCTGCAAGATCTCTGTAAAATTACACACCATATTAATTTAAGGAGCTCTCCAAAATCAGTGATCCTTTTGAATACTTTGAAAGGGTTATATCCACACTTACTGAGGTATTTTATACCAAGTTTGCTTTGTAATTGGAAATCACAGTATAAGAATATGGCTTATAATCTTTCTTGTTATCTAAGAGGTTTTAGGTTAGTAATCTTGCATCTGTAAGGAATTATTCAGGAGTATACTTATGCAGTGATAAGTGGCTCTTTGGACTGAAAGAGACCAGATGAACTCATACAGGCCCAAAACTGTGATGGCATGTAAGCTTTCTTTTGCCCAAAGTGCTTCAGAAAATGAAACATAAAATCTTGGCACAGAATGCTCAAGATAAGGTAGGTTGATATGGACAGAGGGCAATTTTTATGCCCTTCAACATTGTATGGTCGACATATATTTGGCTCCAACATGAGACCTAACATTTCCTGCTACATGTTTACTGAATAAGCATCATCTGCCCGTGATCTTTTCCCATGGCTCAAAGCTGTTGAGTCATCCTCAGAAGGACATAGAAATGTGATTAGTTGTTTACAAAAATAAGTTGGGAAAAAGCTCCAGCCAATGATATGCTTCTTTCAAAAACCAGAACATTTATGGTGACTGATGTGCTGGCTGTCCTCGAGGCAATAATATATAGAGCCTGGTGATGGGTATTGTTATGGTTTCTTGGAACTGGAAAAACAGTTCTTCAGATGCCTACTTATAGGTGAAATACACTTCATACTGTTGATTTATAAAACTAAATTGTATGGGTATCTGAGCCTCCTACTTTAGCATTTATATGGGTAAGTTGATTAGTCAGGATCACTGTGTTTTTTCTACATGAGCTGTAAACCAGTAGTAATAATAAACTAAGACATTTTACACTGATTCTGCTGCTTACCTCAAAGTGATTGCCATTATACTAACTTTTGAGGTTGAAAAGCCTTTGCCAGGCTAAAGTAGTGCCATCATTTTGCAGTTTTCCATTATTTCAGTTGCTCAGCTTCCCTCACCAGCATCATTGGTAGCCCACATGATAGTTTTAGTATGGCCATAAAGTCCAGTTCCTATACTTCAGACCATATTTCAACATTTTTACTCTGTTGTTGCAACCTTTAGCTGCTCGCCATAGGTAAGAAAATGGGAACCAAAGCGTTGTGGTGATGGTGGTGAGAAAATGCACACAGTCAATCTTTTCAAGAAACACTTTATAGCAATTTCAAAATATGAAGGGTTTGCACATACTTTGAGTTTTTGATGAATTTGTCACTATTTTAGGGTGCACCTTCAACTCCATGGTCTTTAAAATGGCATAGTCATCAGGAAAGCAGAGTTCCTGTGTATCTTGTAAGAATATACTTGTCTTAACAGGAGACTTCCCTATACTCCTGAGACAAAAATGCTCATTAGTGGTTTCAAACACTATTTTTTTAAGTCCTGGTACAGGTACATGCCTAAAACTAAGGTAGCAAGGTGGCATCATCAAACTGATGTGATTTTCTAAGCATGCACAATGATATGATCAGTGTTGAATATACAGGGATGGAGTCCGCATGGGGTTTGTGGAACTTTATAAACAATGCAACATATTTCCATGCTTAAATAATACATGAGTAGAATGTGATTCTGTCATGTTAGTGGATGGCATATGCAAGCACTGGGTGTTGCTAAAAAAGGCATAGCACCATGGTGGGCAATGTACAACTATTCTAAGATAAATATTTGGTGAATCTGTTATGGATATTAACAATGTTTTCATATCTGCATGAACATAATCAAATTATGTGACCTGCAGATGAGCAACTGGTACCATTTGTATACACAACATTAAGGCACACAATTTTACCCCTTATTATAAATACATAGGACAATAGGAACTGCTGTGGTAGTATGTCTGAAGACTCTGTACTGTGACAAATACCATACTCAAGATGTATGCCCCCACTTCCAGGAGGAAATAGCATGTCAGACTGGGGGTAAACCTGTGTGAACCTACCAAATTTTTGTAGCTAATGTTGAAAGAGGCAAGGTTGTCACTCTTTTTAACCTGCAACAGGAACTTGTTATAAAGATGGGACAGCTATTGGGTAGTGAATCTATACCTCCATGTTTTATTTATATATTGGCAAGGTTCATATCCCTTATTTAGATGTTTTTGCATATATTTATCCTATGAAGGTATAAGAGATCCATTAGGGTGGGGTCCCTGATGGCATGGAATGCCGAGCATAAATCTCCAGATAGAAATCTAAAAGAGAGAAAGAGTATAAGAATATGGCTTGTAATGTTTCTTGTTAGCTAAGGAGTTTTAGATTAGTAATCTTTTTATGAGGAGACCTTGGGGCCTTTCTAGCTGCATATGCCTATTTAGGCACATGTCAAAATGGGCATTGTACTCATTACTTAGTCTAATTAGGGAACAGTACAGAAGGACAGTACCATCATTTGACCTAGCTGAGATACTTTTGGAAATCAGCTGTACTACATAGGATTTCCTAACTACTTTTGTAATGTGGTAGTCAATGATGAAGGAATTGCTGACCTAAGTGCTGAGATTCCTGACTATAGTGTATGATTGGCATGGGGTACAGGCTATGCTGTAAGTTGTAGATAATGGGTGCCCCCAAATGTTTTGCATTTAGTTAGAGCCACGTCTCTTGTTATCACTAGTTTGTAAGTTCTACTCCTTGTTGAAGCTCTTCTGTAGCAATGAAGCAATGGACAGGGACATCTAACTTACAGCCATTAGAAAATTTGGTCAGGGTTTGTGATGTGCAGGTCAGAGAAGTATATACCAAAAAGGAGGGGTCCCAGTACTTATGCCCAGTGGTACTACACTGGTTATCTTCTTAATGTCGGAAGTGGCACTTGCCACCTTCATTGTGTGAGTACTATCCTTCAGACTTTTTGCAGTCTATCTTACCATAAAGGGTTTAACTTTAGTTGTTTTAGCTTGTTTATAACTCTAGTACTGGATACAGTGTTGAAAGGCATGGTCATATCTGGATACTCTAAGTGGAACTACTGGCCACCATTCACTGCAATACTAAACTTCTCAAAGAAGTACACATGACCTGTCTTTGGCAAAACAAAACTGTTGTGGGTCCAGTTGTATGAATTTTTTAATATTATAGTTTAAGAAGTCACACTCAATGCATTTCACAGTCTTGCAAATTAGGCTAAACAGGCTAACTGGCTTGTAATTCCATGGGTTTGTGAAGAGTCCTGTTTCTGTGGGGGCACCACTAAAGCTAGTTTCCAAACCTCAGAGAAGTCCTTGAATGAGAGGTGTAGGGTATACTTGGCAAAGCAAGTAGGATTGACAATCATCTTATCCCAAGTGGAGACATACTGGACCACCATCGAATGATACCTGCTACTTATCCAATTGCTGAAACCAGGTATCTTTTCTTTGAATCTAGTCAGCATTTTCCAGGGAGGATACCACTCAAGACCTTAGTGCCTTATTCTTGAGGAAAGCATACACTGCAAGTTGCCAGCAAGTCCTAAAGCATGTATTTCATGTGTTTTCATGGCAGATCTTTCACTCCGGCATGGACTATGATCATGTCAGAGTTATATTTACTGGAGGAGAGGGTTTTAAGAGCTCTTGAAATATCAGCAATCCTGGCTCCTGAAAGATAACAGAATGTAACCTTGTCCTTGTTCAGCCTAGTGAGCATGGAATAAGTGTGCTTAACAAAGGAGTTGCAATTACTAAATATTTCCAGAAGTTGATTTATTCTTGTTAGGTTAAGAGGTATTTTATTTTTTGTGACATGTTGATGAAGGGGTATGCATAGTAAATGCATTTGCAGATGCCACTGATGCCTACTCTTGTAAGTTTAAGGAGGGTTAGGTAGTGATTAATGACATCAGCATGTGACTGTCGAGTACTAATAGTATGAGGGTGTTGCATTTGTATGAGTGAGTATGATACTTAATGAATGAATGGGAGTTTGAGAATGATGTCTCCCAATTGGCTGTGTTCGCACTTCTATCAGATGGAATTAGCCTGGCTGAGCAAGACTTATTTTCTTTAAGCATGTGGCAGTTATTACCCTGCCTTAGGATGCCAAGCACTATAAGGCTGACAATGGGAGGGAAAGGTAGGCTGTTATCTCTGCATACTGGCCAGTGCTATTATTTATGGGAATCTCAGGGGAAGAAGGTGTTAAGAAGAATGAGGGAGGGAGACTACACAGGAGACAGCAATGCAGAGACCTGCCCAAGTCAGTACCACTCCACTCATTTTCTTGCAGATTATTGCAAACCACTAAACTTCAGATCTGGCTGGTATGAGTCACCCAAGAGATGAAAAAAGATGGATTTTTTATACTGATGACTAAGGGAAAGCTTCACTTCTGTACGTGAACCATTATCCTGCTAAAACTACACTGACTGTGCGCCCAGGGCAGCTTAGAGCTGCTGACCTCAGTGTAATAAAGACAGCAAAAAGTGAAAAAAAATGAAGACACAGCTGTAAAATTCACCGATTAATGTTAGGCTACTTGGAAATATCTGGAAATAGAAGCGATCAGTGTGCTGTCACTACACAAACTATTACAGCTTCAAGATGGCCTCCATGCCAGGCCTGAAATAAGCTAGGAGTAAACAATGCAAGCAGTGAATTAAGTAGAAAAAAGCACACAGAGCAACATAAATGTGGTAGAATTAACTAAATACCAAATCAGTTTAAATGCAGTGCAAATAATGCAGATAAAGTGCAAAAATAACTCCCCTAGGCTAATTATGTGGTACAAAATGTCGAAAGCAGCTTTTATAATGTCTCAGCTAGGACTGAACTAGCACAGCTTTCAGAAGCCTTTATTTAAAGGACAACAGACATGTCAGTTGATCTCATTATAGAGCACACAGTAAAATGTAAAGACAAATTTAAAAAAATCAGCAGTAATAATGACTAAGTGCTAGACTACCTGGAAATAACAACAGTCAGTGTACTTTCACTACATAAACCACTACTGATTCAGGATGGCTCCCTCCCACAACAAGCCTAAAATAAGCTCAGAGTAAATAATGCAAACAGAGAAATATGTTGAAAAAAGCAGTCAAAAATAAATAAACTAATGAAGACTAGCTAAAAGAATTTAAGTGAAGTATAAACAATGCAGACTAAATGCAAAAATAAATTGTCTGGGTTAATTATGAAATATCAAACATTTAAAGCAACTTTTGTAATGTCTTACACGGGAGTAAACCAGTGCAGCTTTCTAAAGCTCCTATTAAGAGACAAAAACATTATTCCCATTTGTGATTTCAACCTGTGCCTTCCAACATTTCATGTAGGCATCCTCTTGTTAGATCTAATTTAGGATTCAAACCCAGCTCTCCAGCATTCCATTTGGGTGCTACTGTCATTGGACTAACAGTATTCTCTAAAAATTTGCATTGAAGCTTCTATGATTGTGAATCTAACCCTGGACAGAGCAATAAGAAAGATAAATCCTAACCAGTAGACTACCAGAGACTCCCCCAGGATAAAGCACAAGCAGGGACCTTGATCAAAGCTAGTTATGAATGTAATGTTGTTGATCACAGGTACAAGCTGATTCCTGCAAGCTGTTAATCCCATTTCTGAGAAAGCACATTTCCCTATGCAGGACAATTCTTGTTAATCTATCACATGCACAGTAGGAGTACACTTCAAAAACATCTATATTGGTTAGATTCAAGTGGCCAAAGTCTTAAGGAAATGAGCGTGAGGTCATGTGCCTCAGATGGTCATTTTTGCAGCTGATGAGAGATGCACTGATTGACCCCATATGGTATGTACAAGCAACTGCATTTCCAATTCCAGTAGTGTTCCGCTTGTTTATTTCCTAAAAAGTATGTGTGTACCCATGTAACATCTGTATTAGCGTAAGAGTGGTGTGTGGGGGACACTTGAGGGTGCAGGAAGGTCAACTCACTCCTAAAGATGATGCGCATATTACTGTGAATGAGAGTGTGTGTTGTGTGTGTGTGTGTGTGTGTGTGTGTGTGTGTGTGTGTGTGTGTGTGTGTGTGTGTGTGTGTGTGTGTGTGTGTGTGTGTGTAAATGTTTGTCTTGATATGTAATTTATACACCAGTTCTGTATTATAAGAATAATTCCTTAAAAATCGGTGAGTTTGGACAACCTGGTACCATTTCCTCTCTACATTTATACACATGAATATCAGTGAAATAGTCCAGTTTATTGATTATTAAAAAAAAATCTAATGAGAAGATATCTTTTAATGTATAAATGTTTTACTGAAAACTTGGCCGGGTATACACAGGTTCATAGGTAGGTACTAGGCTATCAGCCCTGGGGCCTATACAAGCCCAGCCAAAAAGGTACCCTGGCTTTTGCCACCCAAGAAAATAATTTTCCTGTGCTACTGTCGAGCAGAGCCACAGAAGTGATCCCCAGGGTGAATTTCCTATTTCCCATCCAATCATCAAGATTTTTCTTGAAGAGTGCTAATGAGGAGCTTTGTTTGATATAGATAGGTAGTTTATTCCAGAGTATGGGAAGTCTCTGGGACAGGAATCTATCCCTCTGGCATGTTCTGTTTATTGTGGTGACAAGGTTTAGGTCCCTAGAGCGTGTAGCTTGGAGGGATTGGAATTTTTTTAAGTGGAGCATGTCCAACAGCTCTGGGTTTTACATAGCTTTGTATGTTAGGCAGAGATCACCTCTGAGTAGGCGATATGCGACGGAGTAAAGCTGGAGTTTTTTGAGACAGTCTGCGTAGGACATCTGTTTGATGCTGGTAATCCTCTTTGTGAGGTATTTCTGCGGCCTTTCCAGTTGTAAATATCTTGTGAGGTACATACCAAAAGGGGCATTGTACTCTATAATAGGTCTAATGAGTGATGAGTAGAGGGGAACAATGACCTCTTTTTTTCTGGATGAGAAGCCTTTTGTGATGAGGTGTGCCACGTAGAAGGATTTCCTGACTACTGTGGTGATGTGATTATCAAAGGAGAGACTACTGTCCACCTGTGTCCCAAGATCTCTTATCACACTTTCAGTGTTAAGTATACTACCGCCTATGTTGTAGTTCATTGGTACAGAGTTTTTACCAAAAGGGATGACAATGCACTTTTTGTCATTGATCTTAAAGCCATGGCTTTGACACCAGACATCTGTCTCAGTGAGGCCCTTTTGTAGGATGTCCACATCATTAGGAGTTTCAATTATAGCTCCTAATTTGCAGTCATCTGTGAACTTCATTAGCCAAAGACCTTCTGTGTTAGCCTGAACTTCAGAGAAGTAGATACCAAGCAGGAGAGGACCCAGGACTGAACCCTGTGTTACTCCACTTGTCACTGGTCTGAAGTTGGATTTGGAGTCTGCTACTTTCACAGTGTGGGTTCTGTCAGTGAGCCAACTGGCAACCCATCTTGTGACATAGGGATTTATACCTAGTTTAGTGAGTTTATCTATAATTCCAGAGTAAGGGATGGTGTTGAAAACCTTGGCAAGATCTAGATAGGCTGTGTGAACCACCTTACCCTCATCTACGGCTTTGGTGACTGCTTCAAAGAAGTCTATCAGGGTTAGGAGACATGATCTGCCTTTTACAAACCTGAAATGGGTGGGGTCCAGAGTTTGGAGATTACCAATGTCTTTGTTTATAAGTTCCATGATGATGTTCCATGGCCTTGCAGACCAGGCTCACCAAGCTAATGGGGTGGTAGTTCCTGGGGTCCATGGTGGCTCCCCCTTTGTGGAGTGGGATAACCATCAGTGTGCGCCATTCAGCGGGCACAAAGCCTGAGGTGAGGCTATGATTAAACATGGTACTTAGTTGGGGTGCCAGTTCATTCTGTAGTTCATGTAGAACGTAGCCTGGGATGTTGTCTGGTCCCATGGATGCTGTGTTCTTGGCTTTGGAAAGTGTGGTTTTTACCTGTGCAGCCGTGATTACAGGAACTTTGATTCTTCCGGTATAGGGATGGGATCTTTAGGAGGTGAGAAGGGGGTAAAGTTAGCACTGAACCTATCTGCCAGGATGTTGGCAATAACAGTTGGGTCTGTATATTTAGTGCCATTGTGCTGTAACTCAGAGCAGATATGAGTTTTGCCATTGAGATTCTTGACATAGCTATAGAATGCTTTGTGGTAGTCTTTAGAATCAGTAGCGATTTTGTTTTCATAGCTAGCTTTGGAGGATTTTATCAGGGATTGTAGCTTCTTACTGATGCTGACTAGGGAGGTCTTCCACTCATAGGATTTTACTCTCTTTTGCAGCAGTTTCTTCCTTCTGTTGTACAGTTTGTTTATGGCAGGGGACCACCAGATTGGCTTCCTTTTTTTGGAGGATAGCATCTTGGTTCTGTTTGGGATAGCATGATCCATGCACTCATGTAAGTGCTTGTAAAGTGCAATTGTGTAGGATTTAGTAGTCGTAACTGTATTGGCCATCTGCATGGGTGTCATGAAGTTCACCACTTCTGTCTTAAGAAGCATGAAGTTGGCTTTGGAGAAATTTTTTACCATGGTTTCCTTAATGGGTGGTGGGGGCAGGATGTGGATATCTAGGGTAATTAGCTTATGGTCAGATCGGACCAATGAGGCATTGACTTCAGGTGTGGAACACAGGTCACTCATGTTGGTAATGACTAGATCTAGGATACTGTTGCCCCTGGTGGGGGTGTGGATAAGTTGATCCAGGGCACTGGAGTTTAAGAATTCCAGAAAGCATTGAGCGAAGAAGTTGGTACATGAGTAGTTTTCCTAGTTAATGGTGGAGTAGTTGAAATCGCCCATTATTAGGGTGTTTGGTTGAACCCTAATATTTTCCAGTATATCAAGAAAAGAGGAGTGGGAATCCTGGGGTATGGTGGGGGATCTGTAGCAAGTTACAATTTGGACTGCAGTTTTTCCCAGAGTTAGCTGCACTTGGATAACATTGGCTGCATTATGCTGAGTGACTAGCCTGGAGGTGTGGATATCCTTAATGAAATGAACATACCTCCACCTTTGGTGTTCCAGTCCAGGTTATATGGCCGAAAAGTGTGGTATGAGTTATAGCCTGGTAGTGCAGAGGTCCTCTCTGGAACCTTCAACCAGGTCTCAGTCACTGCACAGATATCAATGTTCTCCATTTTAAGGAGCACCTTGAGTGAGTGCATTTTGAGATTTAGACTTCTGGCATTGAGAAGCATCTCCCTCAGTTTTTGCTTGCCAGTTCCTGTTACAGTGGTGAATTTGTCATTTGAACCTTGCCTAAAAAAGGCACTATAGTGGTGGCAAGAACCTTAGCCAGTATCCAGAATCCCAGGGATGACAGGTGCAGGCCATCTGTGGCAAAGCATGGTGGTCTGTCGACCATGTCATCCCAAGCAGACAGATACTGGATCCCTTTAGAATGATACAGTTGGAATGAGAAAATTATCTCAAAACATTAAATTGTGAAATGATATTGTACAAATGGCTGAGAAGTAGGATTTAATGTGGAATAATTGATGGAAAGATACCAAGGAATTTATTTCTTTTTCTTGTTAAAGAAGAAAACAAAATGTCTGGTCTAATGCTAATATTTGCTTCTGATAATGAAAGCTTGATTATCAAAGGAATAGAGTAATAATACAAATAATAATAATAATACATCACTGGCACTATTTAAGATAGAAGGATTGATATTTGGAGCAATGTAAATATTATGAATTAACTGAAATTCAGGAAGATAAGTAAAGTATGAAAATTAGTAATCATGTATTTAAACCTTATATAGAATAATTTAGTATACTTGTAGCTACTGATGTCAATTTTACTTATAAGGAACAAACCAAAGCCTTGTCTTTACTAGTACTTAAATTTTATAACTCTCACTTACATGGATGAAGCTAATTAAGCAAAATTCATTTAAACTTTGGAAAAATAAAATGTATTCATTCAAAACATGTAGCCATAAAAAGTGCTTATTAAATATGATGGGTATTTTAAAGGAGAACTTAATCCTCGGGATTCATGAAGCTTGCGCCAGGTGCTGGAGTAGCGTCGGTGATCTAGCGCTAAATATGGCCACCAAGCGATTCAGGTATGAGCTGTTTCCACATGCACTACCAGCATATGCCAGATCTGCACAGCACCCGGTGCATGTATGCTAATTACCCCATGTGCAGCAGTGTAGCATGAAAATGAAGGTATATAGTGATTAATGAAGTGGTGCAGGCGTAGTGTAAGCATGAAGAAATGTAAACCAAAAAAAAAAAAAATGGTTTACATTTTGTCAAACATGAAATCGGAGCCATGAAAGCGGACCAAACTTATGTATTATAATGTTAATATATGCCAATGGCTAAATATATAGCCAACGGCATAAAAAAAACATGCACAACATATGAAAAATAACATTTAATGTCATGGCCATACTAACGCAAAGTAAAACCGCAGTGCATCTGTGCGCAAATGGGATCACAAGGAAAATATATTTAGATGTCATAAAACTGCAATGTAACACAATTCATGATATCCCCATAATAGTCAATGGCACACATGCTACACCACAGCCATGGCGCAAGGGTTGCTAAGGGTCTATGACAGTGTTCCGTGTGGTAACTAGGAATTAGTAGTCAATGCCATGCAAATGAGTCAAGTAATACTGAATCGCAAATGCCCTGCTGGCGTAAGGATGTACCACACGGTGTAGCAGTACAAACAGAGGAGTGGCCTGGAGGTAAACATGACATCAAGAGAGGGGTGCACCACCGTAGCTGTAAGCACATTGGATCATTGCTAATCCAGGTTGCCTGTTGCTAAGCAAAGCCGCAGGATAGGAGTGTGGAAGTAGCCATAGCTTTGCTTAGCTGAGAGCACACAAGGTAACCAAAAGTTCATGTGAACGTGGATGAAAACATGCATGAAACCCGGTAAATGGCTGTGTGCGGCATGCACCACAGCTGCAACAGGAAGGATACAGGAAGACAATAAGAAAATGCTGCAGCATGGTAATTGGAGTACAAATGAGTAATTAACACCTACAAACTCACAGTGGGCCATAGACAACAGCTAACAAGGTTGCTAGCAGCTACCTGCAGAACAGGGAAGGGGAGGTGCCGTACAGCAAAGAAAAGAGAACTGTCACACAGAACAAAGCAAACTTGCAGTAGATCAGCTACATAACACATTTCCCAACACAATCCTGGGTTGCGAAAGTACAAAACAAGAAAGCCTGCAGCTGGATGCATGCCTGACAATGGGAGGGGAATTGGGTTGAAAATTGAAGTAAAGTGCAATAGATGAATTACGGCAGCCAAGTGTAAGTCAACATCAAGGGCCCCACAATAGCAGCACCTGCTGTAAAACCAATAATTAAGATACCCTGCAGCTGGAATAGCACAAACACACCCAATTACACCAGCATCATCCATTACACAATAGTATAAGGTGTGAAATCCCCACACACACACTTGTGTATTCCCAGACACTCTGCACCATTGGTGTATACAGACAGGGAACTTTTAATATGTACATGTTAGGGGTTGCCATAGCTTTGATTCACCAGCATGTGTTGGAGACTGACAGTGGTGTGGAGGATGATGCTGACAACCATCTCAGGCACTGGAGGAGGAGAAGAGTGTTCAGACCCAGGGTAACCTACCAGGGGCTACATGATCTGGAGATAGTAGAGCGTTACAGGGTGGACAGGGACATCATACAGCAACTTGTTGAGCTGTGCCAGCCACACCTCAGAGCCAGATGTAACAGAGGGGAACCCATTCCAGTGGACATGAAGGTATGTGTAAGCTTGAGAATACTAGCCACAGGTACCTTCCAAAGGCCAACTGGGGATATCATGGGGATCTCACAGGCATCAGCATCCAGGGTACTCCACCAGTTCCTGGATGCCATGTTATCACATGCCAATGAGCAAATATACTTCCCCCGGATGCAGGAGGAGTTGGCCAGCAATATGCGTCTCTTCCACCATGTGGCAGACTACCCAGAGGTACTGGGTGCAATGGACTGCACACACATACACATCAAGTCACCACCCGGTGAGCAGGGTAGGCACTACATAAACTTCAAGGGATGCCCCTCCATCAACTGCCAAGTCATGTGCAATGCCCAGGGCATTATCATGGATGTGTGAGCTGGTAGTCCTGGAAGCTATTACCACTCCCACATCTGGCATGCCTCACAGCTGTATCAGGTATTTGCCAGGGGGGACATCCCATATGGCCACCTGGTGGGGGATGCTGGCTATGCACTTGGACCGTGGATGATGACTCCCATCAGAAATGCACACACAGCCACTCAAAAATGCCATAATGAGGCACAGACAGAAACCAGAATCATCATAGAGCACGTGTTTGGGATGCTGAAATCATGGTTCTGTTGCTTGGACATATCTGGTGGAGCCTTGCAGTACTCTCCAGGCACGTATGCCCACATCTTCATAGTATGTGCCATGCTACACAATATGATCCTGCGGAAACAGGTGCAGCAGAGACAGAATGGTGAAGGCCCTAACAGCCCACGACCATTGCCAAGGGACTCACAGGCACAGAGGGACTCAGACCATGAACACCCTGTGCTAGCCCCAGTAGGCAGACGGAGGCGTGACCAGTATGCCCATGCCTTGACAAAGAGGGAATGTATAGCACACACACACTGACAGTGTAGGCACTCATGGACTGACACCCTTCTCCACCTGCACACACAGCAAACATGGATGGCACACACACATGACCACCTGTAAATTGTCATGTATAGGTGGTCTACTGTTTGCATCCTACATAGGAAGCCCTCAACTATTGTACACACAACCGCCATTGGCACAAGGTAAGTCAATACCTGAACAGTAAATTAAGCTATCAGCATCTGTCCATACTGTATGTAGAGGTTCATAGATACATAGGTAGGTACATGCCCAACTGCTGAGGCCACTCATAAGCATAGGCAAAAAGTGTCTGCTGTCGCCACCCATAAACTGTCCCTCTGTGCAGCAGAACCACTTGCAGGATCCCTGGGGTGTAGCTACTGTTCACCACCCACTCTGCAAGGATTCCTTGGAGTGTTAGTGAGGGGTTTTGTATAATGTAATCAGGGATGTAGTTCCAAATAATGGAGAGTATCCCT